>NC_053429.1:71481678-71655728 GCF_007990345.1 Gossypium hirsutum | reverse complement strand
TTCCATCACATAGCAAGATTTAGACCATGGGTTAGGTAGAACTCAAGCTAACAACTAAAACATGCATGCCTCTCATGGAACATCATCAAACATACCTTAGCCTAGCTACATGCATGGCCGAATCTCTTCACCTTTCTTCTTCTTTCCTCCTTAAAATTTTTGGCCAAGGATGAACCAAAGGATGAGAAAATTTTTCTTTGTTTTTCTTTCTAGTTTTGGCAAGCATGAAGATGAGAAAAGGATGAACAAAATTCCCCCCTTTCTCTTCTTTAGCTCACGGCAATGGGGGGACAAACACTACACACACATTTTTTTTTCTTTTTTTTTCCATTTCTTTATTACCCATACTCCTTATTTTATTCTTCCACTAACAAAACATGTTTCATGACATGTTTTGCCCATCCTTCCTTGTCATGGCCGGCCACTACTCATTAGGGAGGGGAATTTGACATGCAAGTCCCCCTTTGTCCACATGCACTAGTAGGTCCTCACACATTGACCTATCACATTTTAGAATTTTCTCACATAAGTCCTATTGACTAAATTCACATGAAATCAACCAAATTGAAGCTTGAAATTTTCACACATTCATAATTACATATTCTACACAATAAGTATCACATTCAAACATTTCGGTGACTCGGTTTAGCGGTCCCGAAACCACTTCCCGACTAGGGTCAACTTTGGGCTGTCACAACTCTCCCCCACTTAAGAAATTTTCGTCCCCGAAAATCTTACCGGTAAATAGGTTTGGGTATCGTTCTTTCATCGAGCTCTCGGTCTCCCAAGTAGCTTCCTCGATCCCGTGTTTGAGCCATAACACCTTTACTAGCGGAACTCTTTTATTTCGCAACTCCTTCACTTCACGAGCTAGGATACGCATCGGTTCTTCTTCATAGCTCATGTCGACTTGAATTTCAACCTCCGATGGGCTAATTATGTGCGATGGATCAGATCGATAGCGTCGAAGCATCGAAACATGAAAGACGTCATGAATCTTTTCAAGCTCCGGGGGCAAAATCAATCTATACGCAACCGGACCAACTCGTTCGGAGATTTTGTACGGCCCAATGAATCTTGGGCTCAACTTGCCCTTACGGCCGAACCTGAGTATCTTTTTCCAAGGTGAAACCTTAAGGAACACTTTGTCTCCCACCTGATACTCGATGTCTTTTCGTTTCAAATCTGCGTACGATTTCTGACGATCCGTGGCTACCTTCAGACTTTCACGGATTACCTTTACTTTCTGTTCAGCATCTCTAATCAAATCAACTCCGAAAATTTTTCTTTCACCGAGCTCGGTCCAAAACAATGGTGTACGGCATTTACGACCGTACAAAGCCTCGTAAGGTGCCATCTTAATACTTGATTGAAAACTATTGTTGTAAGCGAATTCAATCAAAGGTAAATACCGTTCCCATGAACTACTGAACTCGAGGATGCAACATCTCAACATATCCTCAAGTATCTGAATTATCCTCTCGGATTGACCATCGGTTTGGGGGTGAAAAGCAGTGCTAAAATGCAGCTTGGTACCCAGAGCTTCTTGCAATTTCTTCCAAAATCGTGAGGTGAATCTCGGATCTCTATCCGACACGATAGAAACAGGTACCCTGTGTAATCTCACAATTTGATAAACGTACAATTCAGCTAGTTTATCCAATGAAAAATCCGTACGTACGGGGATGAAATGAGCCGACTTAGTCAGTCTATCAACAATAACCCATATCGCATCCTTCTTACTTGCTGACAAAGGCAGTCCGGACACAAAGTCCATTGTGACTCGATCCCATTTCCACTCGGGTATCATGATCGGCTGGAGTAATCCTGAAAGCACTTGATGTTCCGCTTTCACTTGTTGACATATTAAACATCTCGAAACAAAGTCGGAAATGTCCCGTTTCATACCATGCCACCAAAATTGACGTTTCAAATCATTGTACATTTTCGTACTCCCCGGGTGAATTGACATTCGGCTACAATGGGCTTCGTTCAGAATCATCGAAATGAGTTCCGAATTCCTTGGAACACACAAACGATTTCTGATCCTCAAACAATCATCATCATCAATTTGAAACTCCGATTCCTCGTTCGGAAAACACTTAGCCCGTTTGCAACCAATTCATCATCGACTTTCTGAGCTTCACGAATTTGGTGAGTCAATAATGGTTTAGCTTTTAATTCAGCTACTAACACACTGTCTGGTAGAACAGATAAATGCACGTTCATCGCTCGTAAAGCAAACAATGACTTCCGGCTTAAGGCGTCCGCAACCACGTTAGCCTTTCCCGGGTGGTAATCAATGACAAGCTCGTAATCTTTCAACAACTCAAGCAAACGTCTTTGTCGCAGATTCAAGTCTCGTTGAGTCATCAAATATTTGAGACTTTTGTGATCCGAAAATACATGGCACTTCTCACCAAACAGATAATGTCGCCATATTTTTAAAGCAAACACGATGGCAGCTAGTTCGAGATCATGGGTCGGATAATTCCTCTCGTGTGGCTTCAATTGTCTCGACGCATAGGCCACGACTCGACCTTCTTGCATCAATACGCAACCCAACCCAAGTAGGGATGCGTCACTATAAATGACAAACTCTTTACCTGATTCGGGTTGCACCAAAATTGGAGCTTCAGTCAAATGAGTTTTCAGTTGGTTGAAACTTTTCTGACATTTCTCCGTCCACTCGAACTTAACATCCTTTTGAAGTAGCTTCGTCATTGGTGTGGCTATCATCGAGAAACCTTTCACAAATCGTCGGTAATAACCGGCGAGCCCCAAAAAGCTCCGAACTTCAGTAATATTTCTCGGAGGTTTCCAGTCAAGTATGGCTGAAATTTTGTTCGGGTCAACTCGAATACCCGTCGCGGATACCACATGACCCAAGAAGCTAACCTCTCTTAACCAGAACTCACACCTACTGAACTTAGCATATAACTGCTTATCCCGCAAAATTTGCAGCACTAGCCTCAGATGCCCAGCATGTTCGTTCTCATCTCTTGAATAGACCAAAATGTCATCAATGAACACAACTACGAACTGATCCAAATACGGTCTGAAGATCCGATTCATCAAATCCATAAATACCGCAGGGGCATTAGTGAGCCCAGACGGCATCACTAAGAATTCGTAGTGACCATATCTCGTTCTGAAGGTAGTTTTGGGAATATCTGGATCTCGAATTCACAACTGATAATAGCCCGATCTCAAATCTATTTTTGAGAACACTGAGGCTCCCTTCAGTTGGTCGAACAAATAATCGATGCACGGCAACGGATATTTGTTCTTTATCGTCACTTTATTCAGCTGACGATAGTCAATGCACAACCTCATGGTTCCGTCCTTCTTTTTCACGAACAATACTGGTGCACCCCAAGGTGAGAAACTTGGTCGAGCGAAACCTCTATCCGTCAGTTCTTGCAACTGAGCTTCAACTCCTTTAACTCAGTTGGTGCCATACGATACGGAGCTATCGAAATCGGCGTAGTCCCAGGTACAAGCTCAATACCAAACTCTACCTCCCGAACAGGTGGTAAACCCGGTAATTCTTCCGGAAAAAACATCCGGGTATTCACAAACCACCGGCACAGATTCGGGTTTCTTTTCTAATTCTTTGTCATCAAGCACATATGCAAGGTATGCTTCGCACCCTTTTCTTACATATTTCTGTGCCAACATTGCTGATATTACAGCTGGCATCCCCTCCAAGTCCGCAGACTCAATTCGGACTACTTCGTTATTTGCGCACCTCAAATCAATAGTCTTGCTCTTGCAATTCACAATCGCATCATGCGCGGTCAACCAATCCAACCCAAGGATAACATCAAATTCATCAAACGGCAAAAGCATCAAGTCTGCTGGAAAATAGGAACCTCGAATTTCCAGGGGACATTTCTTACACACTTTGTCGACAAGCACGTAACGACCCAAGGGGTTTGACACCCGAATTACGAACTCAGTAGACTCAATAGGTAAAGTCTTACTGGATGCTAAGGTTTCACATATGTAAGAATGAGTAGAACCGGGGTCAATCAAAGCAATTACATTAGTATCAAAGAGGGTGAATGTACCGGTAATAACATCAGGCGAAGAAGCATCCTCGCGGGCACGTATAGCATAAGCTCTAGCAGGCGCACGGGCTTCGAATCTGGTTATATCATCTCTAGATCCTCTCTGACCACCACCAGCATTGCCCATATTTCCAGATGGTCTACCTCGAGCAGTGGTAGCACCCGGTCTCCCACTCTGATTTGCATTCTGTCCCGACAACCTCGGGCAATCTTTAATGAAGTGGTCCACTGATCCGCATTTGTAACAGGAGCGGTCAGGAAATCTACAACTCCCCGAATGCCATTTACCGCAATATCGACATTTCGTCCTGTCTCGACGTTCATTCCCAACACTGGCGACCGAAGTGCCTCGTGTACCCACAGGGGGTCGATCACGATCTCGTCCAAAAGGCCCGAAGTGCCTCTAAACTAGCCCGCATCATCTCGAAATCTCTTCGATGTCTGTTGAAGAGACCTCCCCGAGGATGTTTTACGAAACTCTCCAGTTCCCTCATCAACTCTTTGCTTTTCTTTTCTAAGCTCTTCGGCTTTACAAGCTCGTTCAACAAGTACCACGAACTCTTGTATTTCAAGAACGCCAACGAACATTTTTATATCTTCATTCAGCCCATCCTCGAAGCGTTTACACATAACAGCTTCGGACGAAACACATTCCCGAGCGTATTTGCTAAGTCTAACAAATTTTCGCTCGTAATCAGTAACCGACATGGAGCCTTGCTTAAGCTCAAGAAATTCCTTCCGTTTTTGATCAACAAATCTCTGACTGATATACTTTTTCCGAAACTCAGTTTGGAAAAACTCCCAAGTTACTTGCTCTCGGGGCACAATAGAAGTCAGAGTACTCCAGCAATAGTAGGCAGAATCACGTAGCAAGGAGATAGCACACTTTAGGCATTCATCGGGTGTACAAGATAGCTCATCGAGTACCCGGATAATGTTGTCCAGCCAAAATTCAGCTTGCTCGGCATCATCGCTATCCATAGCCTTAAATTCAGTAGCCCCATGTTTTCGGATTCTGTCAACTGGGGCTTATGTGACCTTATTTGGTCCGTTACCGGCGGTATTGTAGGTGCGGGGGTAGTATTTGTTCGGGAATGGAGGTTGTGGAACAGCCATATTAGTTCGAATGTATTGGTTAAACCAATCATTCATCACGCTATAGAATGCTTGTCTAGCTTCATCATTCTGATTACTAGCATTAGGTTGAGAGTTTGCCGGCACTGTCCCTTGTGCGGGAGCAGGCGCTACACTCTCAAGATCATCAGCTACCTCTCGGTCACGATCGGGATCCATTACTATAAATAAACACATTTACAATTGTCGGAAATCACCACACTATCAAGTAATCACATAAAATGGCATGTATAGCTAGACCCAAAACATTACGGTAGTCCTAGAATCGACTAAACCTGGCTCTGATACCAATAAAATGTAACACCCCGAACCCGAGACCGACACCGGAGTCGGACACGAGATGTTAACAAACTTTGAAAAATTTTTCCAGACACTGCCCAGTCTGAGTACTAGTCGCTTCAAAAATCATATCTTGAGTTTCACAACTCGAAAATCAGTTTTGTGATTTTTCCCTGAAACTAGACTCATGTCCCCACCTATGTATTTTTTTCTAGAATTTTTGGTCGGGCCAATTAGTACAGTTTATTAGTCAAAGTCTCCCATGTTACAGGGGTCGACTACACTGACCTTTTCCCATTACGACTGGGATATCTCTCTGCACAGAACTTCAATACTGATGCCGTTTGTTTATATGGAAACTAGACTCAGAGAGGAATCCATACATATATGGTATGACCCCTAATTATCTCTGGTCAATTTATAGTGAATTTCCAAAGGCGGAACAGGGAATCCAGAAACTGTTCTGGCACTGTTCCACAAGAACCCGAATATCTCTTTCTGTACTGTTCCTATAATTGTTTCGTTACTTCCATATGAAAGTAGATTCATCAAGGTTCGAATACATAATTTATTCACTATTTAATTCCACTCCTACGAATTCTTGTGATTTTTCCAATCCACACCACTGCTGCTATCAGCTTCTGTTTTCAAAGTGAACCTTACCTAATTTGGGGTTTCATGGACCAACTAGGGCCTTGTCATACATAAGCCCACATATGATCATACTTAGCCATTCTAGTGGCTGATCATTTGCTCAACACTTCCATTCCAACATAGTTACATCATGAAACCATCTATACATTCATAAATACGAATGGTCTAATGCCATACTCCACTTCTACAAGCCATCTTCGCATGGCTGTACACTTATACATTTCATAAAGTACTCGGAAGACAACAATGGGTAGTCCTATACATGCCATATCAAAATTCAACCAAAATAGTACCCAAAAGAGCCTTTGATAGTGTGGGCGACTTCGACTTCAAGATCCCGAGTCCGATAGCTGGAGAACCAAAAATCTATAAAACAGAGGAGCAATGTAACGAGTAAGCAATTTATGCTTAGTAAGTTTGAGCAAGGAATTCCAGCATGCACAAAGAATAGCACACATTTAGCTAAACGGAATATTTCATAATACGCAATTTACCGATATCAAACTTGCTTCACAACATTAACAACCCTTATGTACATACACAATAAACTAACTTGGCCGAAGGCCGGTAGCTCGTTTATCAACTGAGCGAACATTTATTTGTAAGGGCTCGATTAAATTCAACACATACGTAACATATCCCCATATTGGGGTGTTTTTCGAGTATTCGCTGGAATTTTACAGCAAGCTCATTCATTACCAAATCACGTACCTTCGGGATTTAACCGGATATAGCTCCTCGTTCAAATGCCTTCGGGACATAGCCCGGTTTTAGTAACTCACACAATGCCTTCGGGACATAACCCGGATTTAACAACTCGCACGAATGCCTTCGGGACTTAACCCGGATTTAATAACTCGCACGAATGCCTTCGGGACTTAACCCGGATTTAATAACTCGCACGAATGCCTTCGGGACTTAACCCGGATTTAGTATCTCGCACAAAGGCCTTCGGATCTTAATCCGGATATATTCACTTAGCACAAAGCCTTCGGGACTTAGCCCGGACAGCATTCAATTAATCATGCACATCTAACAATAATTCATAGCACATTCATATTTCATTTTCGTTTACGAAACTCAAACACAAGGCACATATTGTCCTTGCACATTCGGCTCAATAGCCACACATAGAGCATGATTTAATCACATCGAAATTTAAGCTCTCTTACTCAAGAACTTACCTCGGGTGTTGTCGAACGATTCCGCTAGCTATTCAACCACTTTTTCCTTCCCTTTATCGGTTTTATTTCCCCTTTGCTCTTGAGCTTAATCAAACAAATAAATTGATTTCATCGTTTAGGCATCAAAAGATGAACACAAGGCACTTAGCCCATATTTATACATTAGACATTAAAGTCTCATACATGCAAAAATCATGCATCAACACTACATATTAGCTAATTTCTTTCCCCTTGGCCGAATATGCATGTCCATTTTTGGGGTCGATTTCAACACTTAATACACACATATACACACTAGTAAAGCATCCTCCCCCTTTTCATCAATTTAACACATGCATTGCTCATTAACATGCAAAGTTACATTCGGCCTTAGCACACATCTTGCTAGCCGATTCTTCTCCATTTAGCAACCAATGCACATATGTGCTCACACAAAAATGCTAAAAAGGAGGTTCAAGAATCATCAAGCCATCATCACATGCATCATTAACAAGCTTCATATTTTGCATGCAATGGCATTAACACAACCTCCACCTAGGCCGAATCTTAACTCATCCTCATACCTCAACACCACAACATCAAACATCAACCAAGAATGATGCATCCATGGTCAAGTGCCATTTCCATCACATAGCAAGATTTAGACCATGGGTTAGGTAGAACTCAAGCTAACAACTAAAACATGCATGCCTCTCATGGAACATCATCAAACATACCTTAGCCTAGCTACATGCATGGCCGAATCTCTTCACCTTTCTTCTTCTTTCCTCCTTAAAATTTTTGGCCAAGGATGAACCAAAGGATGAGAAAATTTTTCTTTGTTTTTCTTTCTAGTTTTGGCAAGCATGAAGATGAGAAAAGGATGAACAAAATTCCCCCCCTTTCTCTTCTTTAGCTCACGGCAATGGGGGGACAAACACTACACACACATTTTTTTTTCTTTTTTTTTCCATTTCTTTATTACCCATACTCCTTATTTTATTCTTCCACTAACAAAACATGTTTCATGACATGTTTTGCCCATCCTTCCTTGTCATGGCCGGCCACTACTCATTAGGGGGGGGAATTTGACATGCAAGTCCCCCCTTTGTCCACATGCACTAGTAGGTCCTCACACATTGACCTATCACATTTTAGAATTTTCTCACATAAGTCCTATTGACTAAATTCACATGAAATCAACCAAATTGAAGCTTGAAATTTTCACACATTCATAATTACATATTCTACACAATAAGTATCACATTCAAACATTTCGGTGACTCGGTTTAGCGGTCCCGAAACCACTTCCCGACTAGGGTCAACTTTGGGCTGTCACATAGTAAGTGTGCAGGAGACCATTCAAAGGCATAAGAACTCAAAGCTGGTCACTATGTTGCAACACAGGGTGCTCAATGTCGCAACATAGGGAGTAGAATGCCAGAATTGCTATACTACCTTGGATGTCGCGACATAGCCAAGAGATGTCATGACACATCCCTGAAGTTACCCAGAAATTGAGCATAGTGCTATCAATATTGCGACATAGGCAGTAGGATGTTGCGGCATCGGCCTTGTACAACAAATACTTATGATCCAGGGGCATTTTTGTCTGCACAATAGAAATTAAACCGAGAACATCGCTAACCTAAGTTTGAGGACGTCAAAAACCCTAACTCTATAAATAGACTTTTAAAACACTTGTTTAGTGACAATTTTTTAAACTTTAAGTTTTTCTTTGTAATTGCAGTTTTTAGTTTTAGGCTTTAGGTTTATTTTTATTTCTTTTATTTTTGTGTTCTTCGGAGAATGTGGTTTGTAAACATAATCAAATACTAGTGGTTTTTCTAACCTTCATCTATCAAATACAAACAAGATTATCTAAACTCCACTCTTGATTTGTTATTTATGTTTATCTTTATATTCAAGTGTATTGTTTTCATTAGATCTATGAGGAACTAATCCTCTTATGTGGGATTAGCAAGTGGGGGTGCAATTGATTGATTCTTATGTAGGGTTTTCCTAGCGGGTTAGCTATTTGGGAGAGGAAAAACTTAAACCTTAGGCTTGACGACCCTAGGAAGTCATTTAGGTGGGAATTAACCCAAAAATTGTATGGCTTATCTGTTAACACCTTAGCACCAAACTAGTCTGGACTTAAGGTCGAGAGACAAGTAGTTCTTGCTGACTCATTACTTTAGTGGAAGACCGAGAGATCCTACTAGGCTAATGACTAGTTGATTGAGTATAAACTCGAAATAGGAATTAGTTATGACCACTGAAGTGAGCTAATCACCCATGCCTAGAATTGATTGAAGTCTATAAATTAAGTTTTCCGAAGTTCTTTATATTTAGGTTTTTGTTATTTCTATTTCATTATTTATAGAAACCCAAAAATATTTCCTTTTATGTTTTATTGTATTATAATTTATTTAAATTACTAATTACTTCTATTTGCATTTAGGTTGACATTAATTTAGTACTTGCCTTTCTTGGGACGATCCTTGGAGTACTTATCTACTTTGTTGTAACTATATTACAACCTGGCCCTATACTAATGGACACCGCCTAGATTCCATATATTTTAGTTGCAATATTCACAATTTGGACGATGGTATGCTCAAAGGCAGTCACTTGCTCACTCAAAATGAGTTGAACCTAAGACAAAGAAGATGGATAGAGCTTCTAAAGGATTACAACTATGTGATAGAGTATCACCTTGGCAAGGCTAATGTGGTAGCTGATGCACTAAGTAGAAAATCCATAAGTGAGCTGTGAGCTATGCTCGTGCAGATAAATGTGATAGGTGATGGGGAATTTCTTGTGGAACTACAAGTGCGACCAACATTTTCACAACAAATCAAAGAAAAGCAAGCCTCAAATGGAGAGTTAGCGAAGAGGGTTTGCCAAGTGGAACAAAGAGTGTTAGGGGACTTTGTGTAACGCCCCCACGCCCGAGACCGTCGCCGGAGTCGAGTATGAGGTGTTACTAAGCTTAATTTAACATTTTTAGAACTTTGGATTATTTGTTTCTACATTCACAGCTTTTAAGCTACTTGCGTCACAGTTACAAGAAAAATCATATCTCGAGTTACAAAACTCAAAATCAAGATCCGTAAATTTTCCATGAATCTAGACTCATATACCTATCTACTAATTTTTTTATAAAATTTTTGGTGAGGCCAATTAGTACAGTTTATTAGTTAAAGTTACCCCTGTTTCAGGACTTGACTGGTCTGACCTCTGTTTACTATGAGCCACATTTCTCTCTGTAAAAAATTCATATAACTATGAGGTTTGTTTCTCCTAAAACTAGACTCAATAAGGATTCTGAGGATATAAAATAAACCACCTAATTATATCTTCACAATTTATGGTGAATTTCTAAAGTAGGAACAGGGGATTCAGAAACTGCTATGACCCTATTTCACAAAAATTCAAATATCTTCTAACATATAATTCGTTTACCTGTTTCATTTGTTTCATGTGAAACTAGACATAATAAGCTTCAATTTGATATGTAGTCCATCACCAAATTCAATTGCTATGATTTTTAGTAAATTTTCAAACTCACGTCAGTGTTGCTGCAATATTCTATTTATGGCAAATTTCATCCCTCTTATGAGTTTTTATGCACTAAGTATCTTAATAATTTTCCTTATCATCAAACATAATCTAAACTTACCATTTTCATAATTTATCATTATCAAATATTTTCTCAACCATTCTGTCACCATATCATAAAATCATTTACACAAAATAAGTATATTGCTATACATGCCATACTTAAATTTACAAGCCATTTACCAAAAATCTTCCGGATAGTGTGACTAAGCCTTCGACCTATCCCGACTCCTGAACTGGCTTGTCCAAAACTACAATGAGTAAGAAGGAGGGAGTAAGCATAAATGCTTAGTAAGTTCATATGTAAATAATAAATAACATAACAAACAATCAAACTAATCAACATTAGCATATATCATCAACACACTTATCACATTTTTTAATCATTTTTCATCATCTTATTACCTTATCGTGGTTGTAATCAACACTCAACCCGAGGGTTAAATACATACCTGTCCAAAATATCCATTTCTCATCACTTACCAATACGTCTCTTTTCATCTCGAGTATTCCTCCATTTGAGTAAAACTTTACCCGTTGAACACATCGGAATATAATTCGGATACATGGATAATTTGCATATAAGTGCCACATATTCAATCAAGCAATCATGTAACCCGCCCATAAGCGAACTCGGACTCAACTCAACGAGCTCGGGTGTTCGCATCCATAAGTGAACTCGAACTCAACTCAACGAGTTCGGACGCCTAGTTACTTCTCACGAACTCGGACTCAACTCAACGAGTTCGGACATTCGCATCCATAAGTGAACTCAGACTCAACTCAACGAGTTCGGATGCTCAACCATCCTAGTGACATGTCACTTGTATCCTAATCTATTCCTAAGGTTCAAACGGGCTTTTTCCTCGAACACTTATCCTTGCCGTCTTCCGTAGAATGCCGAAGTCAATACTTAGTAACAATTATATTTAACAAGTAGCTCACATAATTTACATATTATTTGAAATTAACCACAAAGCATACATTTCATAATAAAATTCAGCATAACATATAATTAACATCAATAACTTAAAAATAACCATTATGCTACATTATTTATACATGAACTTACCTTGGTACCAAAATACAAGGATTTTGCAATCTAGTCCACAATCTTTTCTTTTCCTCGATTGAGGTCGATTCCACGTCTTTCTTGATCTAAAATAACACATTTAGCTTATTTAATACTCACATTATCAAATTAATCCTTAACTCAAATTTTGGAAAAATTACAATTTTACCCCTAAACTTTTGCATATTTACATTTTTGCCCCTAGGCTCGGGATTAAACTTTATTCCTTATTCTTATGTTTTACAACATGCTGATCACTTTTCTCTTCTATGGCAACACCAAATTCTCACCCTAACATGTACTTGTGACTATTAGGTATTTTTACCGATTAAGCCCTTTTACTCGTTTTTGCTTAAAATCGAGTAGTACAAGTTGTCTAACATAATTTAAAACTTCATATTCTATCATAAAACATAAAAATACACAAATTTCACCTATGGGTATTTTTCCAAATATAAACCCTAGGTTAAATTATTGCTAACATAAGCTTTATCGAGTTACCAGGATCTCAAAAACGTAAAAATCATTAAAAACGGGGCTTAGAATCACTTACTATGGAGCTTGGAAGCTTGAAACAAACCCTAGCTATGGAGAACCCTTGAAATTTCGGCCTAATGAAGAAGATGGACAAAAATTGGCTTTTAATTTTGTTTTTAATTCATTTTAATAACTAAATGACCAAAATACCCTTACTACTAAACTTTCCAAAATTTCCTTCCATGTCCTAAATTTTTCCATGAACTTAAAATTGGTCAAATTTCTATTTAAGACCTCCTCATTAATATTCCAAAACAACTTCATACTAAAAACTTCTAGAATGCAAGTTTTGCAACTTATTCGATTTAGTCCCTACTTTCAATTTAAGCACTTTAGGCATAGAATTTCATCACGAAATTTTCACACAATCATGCAATCATATCATAATCATCAAAATAATTATAAAATAATTATTTCTATCTCAGATTTGTGGTCACGAAACCACTATTCCGATTAGGCCCTAACTCAGGATATTACACTTTGCACTAAATGAAGAAGTGGTACTCTATTTTCATGGAAGACTTTGCATGCCAAATGACAAGGAGTTACAAAAAGTTATTCTTAGTGAAGCTTATAATAGTCCTTATGCAATGCACTGAAGAAGTAACAAGATGTACCGTGACCTCTGCTAACTGTATTGGTGGCTAAGATTGAAGCGAGCTATTAGAGACTTTGTGGAAAAGTGCCTAACTTGTCAGAAAGTAAAAGTAAAATGTCAGTCTCCTTCAAGAATGCTTCAGTCAAACAAAATTCTAGAGTAAAAGTGGGAAAGAATCACCATGGATTTTGTGTCAGGTCTACCCCTGACTCCAACAAAGAAAGATGTTGTTTGGTGATTGTGGATCACCTTACCAAGAGTGCACATTTCTCATATGTTCGCACAAGCTACACCTTGCAAAGGCTCACAAAAATTTATATTGTTGAGATAGTGATACTTCATGGCATGCTAGTTTCCATTAATTTCAATTGGATCCTCGATTCGCTTTGAGATTCTAGAAGAGTTTGCAAGAATCTTTTGGTTTGAAGCTTAATTTTAGTACTACTTATCACCCTAAAACAGACGACCAGTCTAAGAGAGTGATACAAGTGTTGGAAGATATGTTGTGAAGCTGTGTATTGGCATTTGCAGGAAGCTGGGAATGTTATTTACCTTTGGTAGAGTTTGCATATAACAATAGTTACCAAGCAAGCATCCAGATAGCACCCTTTATAGCATTGTATGGAAGGAGGAGTTGACACCTCTATGTTGGGCTGAATTGGATGAAAGCGAATTATTGTACCTGTGTAACACCCCTCACTCGTATCCAACGTTGGGACAAGGTTCGAGGCGTTAACGGACTTAAACATTCACAACAACACATAACATATTACCAACCATGCATGGCAAACAAGCATATGCACATTACCAATATCAAACATAACATAAATAACTAGATTTATAAGTCAGAATCATTAGCTCACTAAAGACCAATATATTTGGCCAAATTATAATAACACATGTTATAAAACTAGGTCCCTATACATGCCACTCACTTGATAATTCTAGCATATGTGTTTATACTGTCAAGGTGTTGGCTTGATAGTGTGATGCTGCCTCCGACAATCTCCAACCCTGAGCTAACCTGACAACACTAAAAGAAATGGGAAGGAGGGGGTAAGATTTACGCTTAGTAAGCTCACATGAAATAATAATAAGCAATTTACTAACATGCTTTCCATAGTAAAACTAACCCAATTGTACATTTACACATGTTCTGGTTAAGCTGCTTTCTTGAGTCACAGTCACTAAATCATTTATATCTGGAGTTACAGAACTCCAAATTAAGATCCGTAAATTTTTCCAGAAACTAGACTCATATATTTTTCCATCATAAAATTTTCAGAATTTTTTGTTCAGCCAATAAGTACATTTTATTATTCAAAATCTCCCCTATTTTGCTGTTTGACAACTTTGACCTTTCTTCACTAAAATTTATTTATCTCATAGTACGAGACTCATATAATGTTTCAATTTGTTTCTATTAAAATTAGACTCATCAAAAATTCTAAGCATATAAATTATAACCCATAATTATTTTTCTAAAATTTCTAACAATTTTTCCAAGTCAGAATAGGGAATCTCAAATTCATTCTGACACTGTCTCATAAAAATTAGAATATCACATAATATACAACTCTTTTGCTCCCCATGTTTCTTTTACATGAAAATAGACTCATTAATATTTAATTCCATAATTTATTTTAAATTTAGTTAAACTTACACAATATTTGGTGAATTTTCAAAGTCACACAACTACTGCTGTCCAACACTATTTTACTACCAAAATTCACTCTTACATAATTTCCATTTAATCCATTTTGTCTTATTTAATTTCACTCAAATATCGAGCATATTGCTCAAAATTTTCTTAAACATATACCTGCACTTATTCATCATATAATCATGTTCACATGTATTTTTGCTTAATCGATTTTCCCGTTGAACTCTTCGGAATAATAACTGATACTCAGTTGCCTACACATATTTTCACACTTGTAGCCAAAGCTATCTAGTACGCATAGTAGCTTGCACTTAGTACTACACATGTGACCAATTATCCGATACACGTAGTAGCCTGCACTTAGTACTACACACATGACCTAACCATTTGATACACGTAGTAGCCTGCACTTAGTACTAAACACGTGATCGAAGTTATCGGGTACGCGTAGTAGCCTGCACTAAGTACTACACATGCAATCAATTATCCGGTACACGTAGTATCCTGCACTTAGTACTACACACGTGACCTCACAATAGATCATTCGTATCGTTTCTATTCCGAAGGCTCAACCGGGAAATTCCTCACTTTCCAACATGTTACAATTTATTCATAGTCCTTTTTCAATTTGCAATTTACAACAAATAATCATTCTATAGGCAGCCACATTTCATATGATAAAAAAATATAATAAAATAAAAAGAATCGATAAATTATTTACGTACAAACTTACCTCGGATCCAGAAATGGCAATTTACCATTCTAGTCCATCACCTTGTATTTTCTCGATTTAAGCTCAAATCTCGATTTCCTTGATTATTAAGCTTGGAAGCTTGGCCAAACCCTAACCATGGCTGCTCTTGGTACATTCTACTGTAGCAAGAAGAAAGAGACACATTTGGAGTTTAAAATTTGTCTTTTAATTCATTTTACCCCTAAATGACCAAAATGCCCTTTTTACTTTTCTTTCAAATTTTACCCAATCAAGGCCATTTTTGTCCAACAAGTTATACAATGGTTCAATTATCATTTAAGGACCTCCCATTTAAAATTTCATAACAATTTGATACCTTTAACATGTAGAACTCAACTTTTGTACTTTTTACAATTTAGTCCTTTTTACTAAATTGAGTGCCCAAACGTCGAAATTTTCGAACGAAATTTTCACGAAATCATTTCGTGAAATTGTAGACCATAAAAATATAATAAAAATGAAATTTTCCTCATCGAATTTTTGGTCCCGAAACCACTGTTCCGACTAAGCCCAAAATCGGCATGTTACAACCTGAGTTGGTTTGCGAGACTAAAGACAAGGTGAAGATGATATGCAAAAGTTTAAAAGTTGCCTTAGATAGACAAAAGTCCTATGGTAATTTAAAATGGTGAGATATTGAGTACCAAATGGGCGAGCATGTGCTTCTTAAGGTATTACCATAGATGAAAGTCCTAAGGTTTTGGTGTAAAGGAAAGTTAAGTCCAATATTCATCGATCCTTATGAAGTAGTGGAAAGAATCAGTCCTGTAACATATTGACTCAAGTTGCCCCATGAACTTGATTAAATTCACTATGTGTTTCATGTATCCATGTTGAGAAGGTATAGTGTAGACCCGTCCCATGTAGTATCAGTAGATGGATTTGAGGTACAACCTAATTTAACTTATGAGGAGGAACCAGTAAAGGTCGTGGCTCACAAGGTGAAAGTTTTTCGAAACAAAAAGATTCCTTTGGTCAAAATGTTGTGGCAAGACCACAAGACTAGTGAAGCTACTTAGGAAATAGAAGAAGTAATGAAGTAAAAATATCCTAAACTATTATGTTTTTCAGTAAGTGTGTACTATTATACTTCCAAAAAATTATGGTTTTAAACTAAGTTCCAAGAGTAAGCTTTTCTATAAACACTATTTTTAAGTTATGTTTTCAAGTTATGTTTTATACATGCTCCTATATGAGCCTATGTTTTAAGCCTATGTTTTTATACTACGATTGTATAAATTGTGTTTCTACGAGCTTTTTTGTGAGCTCTATGTGAACAAATTTTTCAAGCAAGCTCCCTATGCGAGCTCTATATGATAAATATTCTGTGCAAGCTCCTTTGTGAGCTTTATGTTGGATATATTGGTATACCAAAAGATTGTGAATACTCACCTAAAAGTTTTGTGATTTGGGCATTGAGGCCTTGGGACATGTGGAGAGATAAAAGAAGGTCAAGCTAGGCTCCATTCAATGGGACATGTTGGCATACAAGTAAGTGTTTAGCTTATGCTAAACTTATGAGACATGTAAGGACTCTTTGAGTCATTCAAATGCATTACAAGGAGATTTGCTTATCCAATAGAAAATTAAGACAAGAGTTAATAATGTGTTTCATGTTCTTCAACTATCTTGATAAGACAAGTATAATAGCGTGTTTCATGCTATATGAACAAGAATAAGCCAAGTTTTTAAGTATGATTTTCAGCGAGCACGTTTGAAACTATTTTACGAACATATACATTTTCTGACAAGCAGTATTTGTGAACTGGGTCTTGCATCTTCACGGAAAACCTAGCACACGAAATGATTTCCAAACAACTTTTGTGAGCAAAGTTATCCTAATTATCTAAAGTTAATTTACTAAAGTTCTTCTGACAAAAATAGTAAGTAATTATTCTAAAATGAATAAAAAGATTAAATGTTAAAGTGGTTGCTATACATATGAAATTTTTTTGAAAGAAAGAGTGAATGAATTAAATTGAAATGTTGCAAAACGAGCATGATTGGTTGTGATATGAAAGAGAACTTAATTATATGTGTTTATAAATTGAGGATCAATTAGGTATTACATGCTTTGTTGTATTAAATTGTAAACTAAGTATATGTGACTTGCATTAGTTGCTCTTGTTGTATAAATAAACTACCCTATTGATTGTTTTTGTGGAAATATATACGAAGTACAGGGAAGACAAGGATGCCATATTAATTACCAAATTGGTTTATTAATTTAACTTAGTTTAGGGTCAATGTATGTATTGTAAATTTCATATGAGCTTACTAAGCATTCATAATGCTTATCTTGTTTGCTATTTTATCTCTGAATAGGTTATTTTGTGGAACACGTCCGTTGGGCCAAGTTGGAGTTCACATTATGCAGCCTCTAATTTGGTAGTATTTTATTTATTCCAAATTCGATTATGTGGCATTTATATAGGGTTGTATTTGTGTTTAGGTTATTTTGGATGTTCATCATCTTGGTCTAATGATGTTGATGATGTTAGATGATTTGGTATTATTTTGAGATATGAAGTGGCAAGTGAATAGCCAGCTTGGAATTTGATTTACTCAAGCCAATGGATATGCATATGTCAATGAGATTGAAACTTATGTTTCAGTTCATTTTGATGTGGACATAAGGGTAATGCTTGAAAATGATCTTATTTTGGTTGGTTTTCAACATGAGTTGCATATATGTTTTGGTCAATATGGTGTATTTTACTTGATGAGTTTGACACCTAGAAAGGATGAACTTTGTTGATGAAGTATTGGTATTTGAAATTATGAACATATGTGAATGTTAAGTTGAATATTGAGGTATGAGTGATGATGAATGGTAGGATATGAATTGTTGAAATGAGGTGCCAATTGTGGAATATTGATTAGGCACTTAAGATGAATAATATAAGTATTGTTTTGGCATGCTTTTGATTTCATTTAACAAGTTGAGAAATGCTATATCACATGGTTATGGTATATTTGGATGTTTGAAATGGTAATTTGCCTTGTAGGGTCCCATTTAAGCACATAAAGTCTGACACATGACCGTGTGCCATACACGGGCATATGGCTCGGCCGTGTGGTTTTTATGTTTTGGGTAACAAATGATGTACATGACCACAATCTCTCACACGCTTGATGACACAAGCATGTGAAGATTTACAAAGTTCTACAATTAGGTCTAACATGACCACAGTTAGCTACACGGCCTATTGACACAACCGTGTGACTCTACATACACAGTCTTAGCTTCCATACATAGTTGGGATACATGGTTGTGTGTTTTAATCCCACATAGCTTCAGCCTGTCACAAGTCTTGGCCACACGGCCATGTGACCCCTATTTTTTCTTTTTTACCTATGTTTTCATTAAAGTTTCAAATTATTCTGGTTTTGCTTTTGAGTTGGTTTAAGAGCTTTGTAAGCTCGATTAAGACTCAGTTTTTGTTCTAAACCATATTATACTAGTATTATCGAATGCTTCATAGTTTGGTTGAATATTCAAGTTGATTTCATATGTGATATTGACCATTAATTTCCGTAGCATCTTATAACTCAGGTTTGGTGACCGTACCGAGTGTAAGGTGTTATAGTATCATGGGATTTTGCGAGAGAAAATGGAAGTTAAAAGGAGAAAGCTTCATAATTGTTAGTAATGGTGATTTCTACTTTTCCAAGCTTGGTATTTAAGAATTCCTGTTTAAGAAAGATTCAAAATTTTATATATTAAATTTTGGTAATTTTCATGTATATGGAAAAATGTGATAATGATGTAAATGAGACTTCTAAGCTTGGTGATTTACTGTAATTTGATATGTCAAATTAGGCTCCGTAGTATGCTTAGAGAGCTTGTATCTGAGCAAATTATATGATTTTATCATGTTTTTCTTAATTTTAGTTCTTTGGAGAAATAAGTGATTATGTGCATTTTATGTTATTTTAAAACCCAAGATAACCAATTGGCATCCGAGGCATCTAATGTGGTTGGTGGATGACACAAGGATCCCACTGTGGCCCAAATGGAGTGAGAATATTAGTGAGAAGGGAGGTATTGCGATCGAAGCATGAAAGTTGTCATACCCTTATAGTATTGAAATAACGAAGCTCGAGCCACCAATAGTGGTATCAGATATCAACCATAGGGTATTGTGATAGCCAAGACTCCCAAGGACCCTCATTTCAGGATTGGTGCTGATATCGTGATACTGGGCTCTAGGTATTGCGATATCACTATCGAGGGAGAAATAAACTGACTATAGGGGCAGTCCTTGTCCAACATGTCCCTCAACAAAAATTAGACGATTAGGAGCAATTTGCTCAATATATTTTGCATGTGAACACTGTTAGAATAGGCCAAATTGGGTGAGACAAAGGACACACTTCACATTTTTAGGTTTTTAGGATTTTTCTTTTCACATTTTAAGGTTTAATTTATTGCTCATTTTCTGGTGTTTCTTGTAGTTAGAAAAGTTAGTTACTACTATAGCTAGGATCTATTTACTTATCTAGTCCTTCAAACTCTTTTATAGTTACAATTTAATCCATTAATTGAATGTTATTCAGCCTTGTCACATTTCCTTTGTTAAAAATCACTTCTTTAGTGTTCTTGTTTACTTTTCTTGCTACCATTGTTGTTCTATCCAAGTTTTTGCAAGAAAGCTTTGGTTTTTATTGATTTATATAGAGTTTAAGTTAATTTTACTATCATTTAATTTCTTATTGTTAATAGGTTTCCATGCAAGCATGAGTGGCTAAATATCTAAGGGTTGGTTGATGAAAATGTTGGGTAATTGATTTTTAGGTTTAGGGACAAAATTGCAAAACTGAACTAAATCAAATAGGCTTAAAAACGTAGGTTGATGCCCCTAAGAGAAAATCGAGATAAGTGAGACCAAGAGGAGATCTTATCAGGCATCAATTTGATAAGTCTTGGGTTAGTTGGTGAGGTCGAGAGATAAACTGGACTAATTTGTTGAAATTGGTAAAGTTGAGGCTAAGAGGTAAAATGAAACTAATTTAGGAGTAATAACAACTTAGATCCCTATTCGAAAATCAACTAACCATATGGAAATCAACCAACTACTCCCTATTATCGTATTTTTTTATATTTGATAGTTGTTTAGGTTGTTTCCTCTACAATTTAGTCCTTTGCTAGTTTTAGGTAATTAATTGGTATAATCAAACTCTTGAAAGGCTTGCCGAACTGTAGTCTTTAGCGAGTTGTTAATTAGACTCATTGATTCGTATGTCCTTAGTATAGGAATTTGCTTAATGAATGAATCCTTTAAGTCGATCCTTGGAATACTTGAGTGTTCTATTGCACATTATAAATATTACAACAAACCTGTCACACTTGTAGATACCGCTATTGTAATAGCCCTCACCTGTTCCCATCACCGGAGTCGGATTATAGGATGCTACAATAGTTAACAAAAAAGGAACATGCGGTTTTAAATAAAATATTCTTTAAAAAAATAATTTAAACTCATATATCATACAAATAATGCATCGCATACAAGATTGATATTAAATCGAGCATACAAAAGCTCTAAAATCGACCCGAAATCAAACAAGGACTGATTTGAAACTTTTAACAAAAGAAGGGAAAAAGTGCAAAATAAGGATCACATGGCCGTATGGCAATTCCATGTGATAGACTAAAATTGAGTAACATTGGAGTCACGCGGTCATGTATCTAGGCCATTTAACTCATTGTGGTTGTGTGGGTCAAAGTGTAATAATTCAACAAAAATCACACAGATGTATGGCTAGGCCATGTAACTAACTAAGACCATGTGAAACCTAAAGTTACCAAATCTACAGTACTAAACTCAGTGTGTGGCTAGCCTGTGTAATAGTCGAAAACCTTTTGATTTAAATGCATCTTATTTTTTGGTAGCAAATGGCCATGTCACAAACCCATGTGTGACACATGGTCGTATAGTTAATCGCATGGCACAAAAATATGTCATTTAGGTGATTGAACGAAACAAAACCTTAAGGTAACTTTAAATTACATATTGAAAACTTGAAACCTTGTTCAAAACACCTCAAAACCAAGCTAAAGCATGTCACATAACATCCTAATAGTGCCTAACCAATATGCCATATTCGTACCATCACAAACAAGTTATGAACATTACATAACAGTCAACTAAATTTGATATCAAATTATCATATTCATAAGTTTCAATCATGCATAATAATCTATAGTACAAATGCTCATATTTCCATAATAGAATTACTAATTCTCACTTTTAAACATGCCAAAACTTACCATAACACAAAACAAACTTAACCAAATAGGCTTCAAACCTAGCAAATAGCATCTAACATTCATGCCTTAATTTTTCATCCAAGCATCACCTATAATCAAACTATTACTTGATTCAAGATTATGCATACATAAACTAGACATAAATATAGCATTCATGTCATATAAGCATACCATATAAACTTTCATGATCAACATTACACATAAACCATTATAACAACTTTACAACATCATCACTTCAAACTCAAAACACTTGATCTCAACCAAGTCTATATACATTCCATATAGCTGAGTTTTAAAATCATTCAATGATCTGTCGAGTCTTAAGCTTGATAGTGTGAGCTCTAAATATGATTTGATTGACTTTTTTCGCAAAATGCCAACTACAAAAACATAAAACGGAGATAGAGTAAGCTTTAAGTAGGCTTAGCAAGTTCATAGGTAAACTATATGCAAACTTACCTCGAATCAATCATATAAAACTAAAAATTTTACATAATATTTACAAACTAACATAACAGTTAACAAGAAACAAGTGAGTTCATCATAATACCAACTCATAGAGTAATTCGATAATCAATATGTTATTCAGTTTAGCTCAAGCGTATATGTTAAAAATATACCATTATATCATTATTAATTTATACTCAAATTAAGATAGCCTGATGAACTATAGCAAATGTAAGTCATATACTTGGGTACATACACCACACCAGAGAGCACCAAAGTGCTATACAGGGGCACCTTAGTGCAAATAGGGGTATCGAATTGAAAATCATGTACAAGCGCACAACTAACCCTATTGTCACTCCAATATATGCTAATCTTTTACTACGTTCAAATTGGCATTTATACAAAATTTGAAACATTTACATTGCCAAAAAAATTCCACTTTTTGAACACGTATAGTAACCATTTCACATTTGTTCAACATTCCACATGAACTATTGTCGCGTATGAATATACCAAGTGAATTGTGCAAGTGTAGCGTCGAATCAAGTAATAAAGTGATAAGTGAGGTCGTCTCCACAGGTACTTTAACACCCCTTACCCGTATTCAATGCCGGAACAAGGTATGAGGCATTACCAGACCTAATCACAATTAAACATACACAAATTGTGATCATAAAACTTCATTCCAAATTAAATATTATTCAAACACATGCTTAAAGTCCCTTATACAAGCCTACAAGGTCTAAAATATTCGTTAGAGATAATCCGGGACCAAACCGAAAACTTTTAGAGTTTTGAGATAACTTAAGAAAATTTTATCTTGAAACTGGGCCACACGCCCGTGTGAATAGGGACATGCTTGTATGGGTAGGTCGTGTCGTTACACATGCCCATGTCCCAAGCCCGTGGAGCTCTTTGACTTACATTCAATAAGAAACTTGAGTCACACGGCCTTAGCACTACCCATGTTGCTAGGTTGTGTGATAATTAAATTTCACATTTAAGGTGCAGATTTCACACGACCGTATCACACGGCCATGTTAGATCCCGTGTAAGTCACACGGCCAAGCCACACGCCCATGTGCTAGGCCGTGTGCCTAAATCTGGACATTCTGATTCTCATTTTTAAGCTGCAGGGGACACACAGCCTTATCACATACCCATGTGGTAGGCCGTGTGTGACACATGGCCTAGACACATGGCCGTGTGTATACTCGTGTGGACGAAAATAGGCCATTTAAGGCCACTTTTCTCACCCTTTTAATATTACCGGCACGAAATCACATTTATATGCTAATAGAGTTCAACCAATCAATTATTTCAAGCCAAAACATGTATATTTCATTTTCAAACACAAACATTACATTCAACTTACTTATATACTTAATCATTCATACAATTACATTATCAAATCAACCCCTATACATGCCATATAAATGAAAAAGTTGTTTAACAAAATCTACCGGAATAAATCTGGATAGTGTGATCCTTAATGTAGATCCGATCCTCCGTATGTATATAAGTCAATCTACAAAAAAAATAACATACACAAGTAAGCTTATAGAAGCCTAGTAAGCTTATAGAAGCCTAGTAAGCTTATAGAAGCTTAGTAAGCTCATAGGCATAGAAGCATACATCTTACCAAACATTGTACACAACCATATATCTTTTAAATTAACTAAATCTTCCTGTAAATCACAAAATCATTAATAAGCTCATTTGAATAATTTCCATATCGCTATTCACCAATTTTAACTCCCTTGGGCCCATTTCTCATTTACTTCTATAGTTAAATTAGGGAACAATAATGGAATTGAGTGTTTCATTATCACATTGCCGTAATAAACCATGGACTTGCACATAGTCACTTATCACACACTGAAGCCATAGCCCTGCCATGGTCTTACACGGATCACATATCATACCGATGCCATATCCCGGATATGGTCTTATACGGATCACATATCATACCGATGCCATATCCAGGAATGGTCTTATACGGAGGCACATTATCACATCATACCGATGTCATAGCCCAGCCATGGTCTTATATGGGAGCACATATCATAATACACTAATGCCATAGCACAACTATGGTCGTATACGGGTGCACATATCACATCCATTCCGTTAATTCCTCATGTTCATAGAATGAAAGCACTCAAAACCATTGTTCCAACTAATTTGCACTTTTAGTTAAATATTATTTGGTAATTAATACAATTTGATAGCATTCATCTATAATAAGATACCTTCGTAATCATAGGATTTTCATAACAAAACATTAAAGTTTGCCAT
Source organism: Gossypium hirsutum (assembly GCF_007990345.1). Taxonomy (NCBI): domain Eukaryota; kingdom Viridiplantae; phylum Streptophyta; class Magnoliopsida; order Malvales; family Malvaceae; genus Gossypium; species Gossypium hirsutum. The sequence continues at coordinate 71,631,155 of NC_053429.1, read as the reverse complement.
ATGAACTTACCTTGGCTAATTTGCAAAAGTTGTAGAAATTTCGGGGACTATTCTTGTAATTTCTCCTTTCCATGATTCACTTCATTTTCTTGATCTATAATTATAAAATCATTCCCCCATTAGCATCTATTTTAATTCTATTCTACTTCACAAATTATGCCTTTTAATTTCAAAATTACACTTTTACCCCAAACTTTTCAAGTTTTTTACAATTTAGTCCCTGCTCAAATTACTCATCAATTGAACTAATTTCTCTCAAATAACACTTCATTTAAGCATTATAATCTATTTCACAGCCATTGACATTCAAAGTTTCAACATAAAACCCTAATTACAACAACTTTCACAATTAGGCCCTAAAAATCAATTCCTATAAAAATCTCTTCATAAAATCATCATATAATAAAATTAGAACCCCATTTCCATACTAAATCATCATAAACTTTCAACTCTTACTCATGGGAACTTTCTAAAACATTCATAAAGGCAAAAACTAATGAATTAGATAAGAGGACCCAGTTGTAAAAGTCTCAAAATCACAAAAATTATAAGAAATAATCAAGAATTGAACTTACATGTTGTAGAATATAAAAACTAGCTTCTTAAAGGCTCTCTAATGGTGTTTTTAGCTGATGAAGATGAAGAAAAATGATGAATTCTCTAAAATTACCAAATACATCATATTTTACAATTAAATTTTTACCCTATTTCCAATTTTGCCCCTTGTTCACACTTGATTTTTATTTTTCCTGCACACTCATGCCATCCAACCCACCTAATTTGGGTCTATTTACCTTTTAACTCCTTCCTTGATAATCTCTTAAGCTATTTAATCATATTTTATAATTTTGCACTTTATTCAATTTAATCATTTTTCTTCAATTAATAATCGAAATGTTAAAATTTCTTAACAAAACTTTAATACTAACTTATTAACACTCCATAAATATTTTTAAAAATATTTATGGCTCGGTTTATGAATTCGAGGTCTCGATACCTCGTTTTTATCTCATTTAATCTACAAATTTCTTTTAATTCATAATTTCACTAATTCGAAAATATTTCTAAAACCACACTTAACTTTTACTAACTAATATCTTAACTCACATGTCGGATTTAGTGATCTCAAATCACTGCTCCGATATCACTAAAATTTAGGCTGTTACAGGTACCCGTTAGGTATAAATTGTTCAAGTTATTATAAAGGAGTGTGTTTAATGTTATGGAAAAAACAATAATAAGAATGCAGAGATAATTAAGGAATACTGATGTGTGTAATATGTGAATTTTAACAAACAAATGAAAATAAAGCTATGGCAAGATAAGAGTAAGTATGCAATGGAAATTATGAGAATGGTTACGTGAATAATATGTAAAAACAAGTAACAACTAAGGATGTGAAAATTAAGATGCTACAGCAAAGGTTAAAGGATCTACAATGTTGAATTGTAAGGCTGGGATTACCTAGAAACTACCCTCATTAACCAATAATGCCTCGGCTAGTTCAGTCTTATTCTACTGCTCGGAATAGTTCTACTATGGTTAGCATCTTTCAAGAGCTAGGCCTTGAGTTACCTCATCTAGGGCACTATATGTCTATGGGCTTTGAGTTTCGTTCCTACTACTATTCTTCTCCTTTCCGTGTAGAACACTGCTTTATGTCTAGAGTCTACTACAAGTATACTTTCGAGAACTCACTCATATCATTCCATTTCAATCGAACTAACCTAACCTTGTCAGAATTAGATTAATTTTATAAACATGTTGCATATTCACCTATGTCTAGAGATTACACACATGCTATTCATAAATACCATTGAATGAAATAGTAAATTAAAATTAATCTAAGTCGTAGCCAATAATGGAAATAAAAGTTTTATCAAGTAATCCCAACCTTATGAGATTTAGCTCATGGGTTGGTGAATAGAATCCAGATTCCAAATAGTAATCAACATCGTTTCCTTAAATTAGGTTACGGAACAGAAAATAAAGATTTAAAGGTAGAACTCAAAAAGATAGTTTTCGCTTGTCCAGCCCAAAACTCTAGCTACAAAATGTCTTCATGTGACCAAGAGGGACTACCTTCATCTTCCCCTTTGTGTCTCTGTCCTTGTTGCAACCGCTACCCTTTATTTTTTAATGAATTTCTCTTTCATAAAATGACTCTCTAATCGTCTCCCCTATTTTCAGTTTTTATTTTTGTGTTTTATATCTCCTTGTTTTAGGGTAGACCCATAATCCCATGATCTCATGATCTTTTTCCTCTTTTTTAGGCTAATTTTTCTGGTACAGGTACATCAGGGCTAATAGCAGTTAAGTGTTGACTAGGTCGCTTCCTAGCATTGCCACGGTATTCGTGTTGGCAAACTGTCCAACCTTTTTTCCACGACAAAGCATCACTTTTTTACTTCTTTTCCTCATTATGCACCTATCACTTAGCCAACAAATCCTTCTCGCAAACAATTAGAAGTAACATGTAATAACATTTAAGCACAACCCAAACTTTTTAATGCAATTTCCTAAAAACACTAATGGAAAATCATAAAATGCAACTAAACTTACCTAAGTACAAGCAATTAACCAAGTCTAAAGGCAAAAAATATAACTCTTTTCAAGAGTTATCACACCCTCAAACCTAATTTATTGCTAGTCCTCAAGCAAGATATACATGAATGCATATATGCAAGAATTTGCCATTGGACATATCTAACTTGAACTTCTACTCTAATCAAAGAAAAATATATACATCAGTTCACATCAATCTTCTTTCTTCAAAAACTTATTCAAGCACCTCTTAACCCACTTAGTTCATTTGTTACCTAAACTCAAGTTGCTATAAGCCTACTCAAAATGTATATATTTTATTTATTTTTTTCTAGTTTGTTTTTTCTTTCTTTCTTTTTTTCAAATTAATGTAGGGGATTTAGAGTGTCACAAAATTCTTTGACTCGATAATCAAAATGGAGCAAACACTAAATTACTGAGTACTCAATCATGTCACAATTTAAATAAAAAATCACTCTTGAAGCTAAGGCTTTTAACTTAGAAGATGGATGGAGCAAACAACTACCTCCTTAGCTACTCAGCCCATTACTACAGCAGAATGCCCCTAATTTTTTCCTTTATTACACAGTCTTACTTGAACTCACCTTTCTAGTCAACAGCCAGATGGAGCAAACAAAGTGGTGCTGACTTACTTGGCAATTCTAAGCATTGGAGTGTTTACTATCCTTTATTTATTTAAGTAATGTTGTGAAAATGTGACTGAGTTTGGCTTCAAAAGTCTCTAAGTTCATTAAAAGATACTTGTTATAGTACAAAAATAATTGAGGCTAGGACATCTTATTTTTAGGAAGTGGCAATGGATTATGATGTCTATTTTCTTTGTTTCTTCCTCTGGTTCTTTGGTTTCTTTCTCGGAAGTGTCAGGGTCTGACTCCGTTGGCTGGGCTTCACTAACCTCTTCTGCTGCAGCTACCTGCAATTTCTTAGGAAAGTTAGGAAATGCAGGCATTGGCTTGTTGAAATTCTTTTGAAGGGACTTTTTCAAAGTAATGTCCCTTCTCTCCACATAAGCCTAGTAAAGAGCCATTTTATCCTACACCTTTGCCAAATCTACAGCAAGCTGAAGTTGCTGAGTCTCAAAAAGATTATTTTGTTTCTACAACTTCTCCAATAAACTAAGCACTTGTTACTCGAATAAACTGTTAGTCGTGGGGTTTGTTGCAGTGGTAAATGTTGGTGTAGAGGATGTTGAGGCTGAGCTAGGAGGTTGTTGCCGTGGCAAATCCTCCCCAAAAATCTTTGCAACAATCAATCTTGTAATGACCCCTTTATTTTGGATGACATCCTCATTGGCTTGGACTGAAACATTAACACGCTGACAAAGTGAGGTGATTAAAGAAGGAAATTTCAGACTCCTAATATTCTTTTGTACGTATCGATGTTCTTCGTTGAATATAATCTTACCCACATTAATTTTCCTACCCTGCATGATAGAGTAGAGTAGCAACATCCACTCCTTAGAAACTATTAAGTTATGGGTAGAAGGGAGTAGGCACATCTTAAGAAAATGATACCCAACCCTGCACTTGGGCTTCAAAGATGCCTTTTCCATGGAGTAACAATCTTGCCTCGACACTGTCCATTTAGTTCTCGTCACACATAAGTTTTGAAGAACCTGAGTTAACCCATTAGTAGTGACAGTTGCAACAAAGTCAGTATGCTTGTTTTGGATATCAAAAAGACCATATTGAGCATTAATTTTGTCCTTATCAAACAAGACGGAGACTCCTCGCACATATATAAAAGTAAAATTTGGTGAATTAAGGTGCACCATAGAACTCACGAATAATCTTGGTCAACACATCCTCATGATGCAAACAAAAAATTTGCCATATCTATGTTGCTTGACGATAGAAGAAATGGAAACATTGTATCCCATGAAAGGCTAGTCTTTAAAAAGAAAGCCTTTTTCTAAACAAAAGGGTTGCTCGGAGATGTTGTTTTGCTATCGTTCTTCTGCTGCAGCGTTAAAGAAAGTGTGAGGTGGCATAGCAGATGATTGACGGGTAGATCGTCTAGCCATTGTGGAAAGTTAAGGTAAAAGTCTCTGTAGAAAAAGAATAAGAAAATTTGCAGTGTCTGAAGAAAGCACAAATAAGTGTGGAGAGAAAGAAAACTTAGGGTAACTATAAAAGAAATGAAGTGGTTAAGGTAAAATAAAATGACGAAAAAGTAAGGAGAAAATGGGGTATGACGTGATGGGAGGCCGATAATTATGGGTTGACTTCGGTATGATGGAAATTTGTAAGGAAAGTGAAAAGGTTACAGGCCTAAATATTTTGGAAACAAATTCCCAATGGGCCAACGAGTATTATACGACCTAACCTCACAATTACAGTTATGAGATAGAGTTGACAGATCAAAAAAACTAAATGTGCAAATTAATTTTTGTATCAAGGAGGAGAGAAAAACAAATGGATTTTTTTTAGGAGGGAACTGTAAAGCACCTAGCCATAAAACAAGAATTTTGGCTTTTCCACCATTGGCTACCTAGGTAAGGTAATGGGCCCAACTGTCTAGAAATCTGCCCCTTGGACTTTTCTGTCCGGTCAACCCATATTACCTCGTACCTTAACATCCATTTCCCAGTTTTTCATTTTAACACCCTATATCCGGCCTAGTTGCCAGGACCAAATACGGGATGCCACACAACCGTCTCGTCTTGTTTTTATTAAAATAGGAAGTTAGATTCAAGAAAATCGATCTTTTTTTGTTACGTTGAACAAGTTTTAATACGTCTCAATAGTTACTTTAACAATGTTACGTGCAAATCATTCGTTATTCAATCATACTTGCAACCAGAATCATGCTTAAGGGCTATTTCTCAAAATTTCATAAAAATGTCCATAGGTATCGATACTAATATCCAGGTATCGATAATTTCCTTAAGTGGTATCAATGCCACTTGGAAAATGATACCAAATGAGCATACTGTTTCTCGATTAAAAACCCCACTGTCGAAAATTATCGGTACCATTGAACAAAGTATTGATATTTATCCCTCGAGTATCGATTCTCGAGCAAAGGTGTTGATACCAAATCTCATTCTGTTTCCTGTACATTTTGATTCACAGAGGTATCGATTTTTCAAGCCTAATATTGATTGCTCTACTACTGGAGCTAAAAATGCAATATAAGAAAGTAAATAATTTAACTCAAATAGTTCCTAATCAACATGTATCAAGTACTAGGTTTAATAACCAATCATACAACATAAGTATTAATACAAAATACCAAAAAAGAGTCCGAACAATTATCATCATGCCAACTTTAATGTCTACAATCCTAAGCAATAGTGGTAACATGATATTCTTAGAAACCAATTCAATGGTTTAGAAATCAACGTAAGTAGAATAAGTCTACCACATTTCTTGTTTCCTCAAAACAAATAAAAAAATAAAGCACCTACGAAGAATAACCAAACTTCCTTAGATCACTCTCTTGGAAACCACACCACGACCTCACTAATCTGCATATGTTGAAATAAGGGGGTGAGCTTTAACAAGCTCAGTGAATGCAAGAATTTTCACAACATAAACATATCATCATGTAACACAACTAGACATTTACTCATAAGTACCCCATCCTTAAGTCTAAAGTCATATAGTATTAAAGCATGCATCGTCTAAAAGGTCATTCTCATAACACATACATATTCATTCAAGCATAGAACATACTCTACACAATTATATAAAATACGATAATATGACTCTTGGATTTTGAAATATGTCGTGAGTTCTATCATCACACATCGGATACATAGATCTCCTTACACCACATAGACTCGTAGAGTCAAACATGTCCCAAAAGTGAAGCATATAGCTAACGTTCTCGTTATTTACCCTCATATGTCCCGTTGAATGGAGCTTAGCTTACATTCCCTTATCCCTTCAAATATGTCCCAGGGCCTCAACGCCCAAAACCTCTATACATATAAGTGAGTACTCACAATCCTATGGCATGCCAATTATATCCAATGGTTCCAAGACCACAAGGCCAAAATATCCAAAAAAGCATCACATATTACTTACCGATTAACCGTGCACTAACACTCCATATTAACATCTTTTGCAAAACACTAGCATAGTTATATAACATATATATTATACATTTACTGCATGTATATAATTGCACTTTACACAATAAGCACCATATCCACATATCACATATCATATTATATAACCACACAACCACAAAACAAGTATAGTTCAAGAAAACTTACACTCAGAATTTAAAATAGGGGTTTAGGCTATATCTAAATTCCCAAACAACATATGACTCGTGTGTATGAGTAGTAATTCTACGCACTCACCATTTTATGCTTTTGCTAGAAAATCAAAGGCAGAACTAACGCTTCCCTAGCTCGTAGCTAGATCTAAAGAATTTGAAGCTTTACACACATAAATCATACAATAACCATAGTCAAATATCAACCAAGAAGCCACTCAAACAAACTAAAACACAAGCTTAAGCCAAGTTTTCATGTAACTTAAACTATTAACATAACAAACTTTATATACTAATATCTCGATCCATACTCAACCTTTTCACTTAAAATCGATTCTGTTCATCTACTTAATCATCTACGCCTAATTCACAACCTTCAAACTAGACAAATCTACTCAATTCATGGTATCCACATTTTTCAGCATCTTTTGGACAATTTTCACAAAATTTATTAAAACATGTGAAATCATTAATGAAACTTTTAAATAAGTTTAGAAACCTTCTAATCATGCTAAAACAAGTTGAAATACTTTGAAACCAAGTTTTGACTCAAAATCCCGCAATCCACCATTAATGCCTTGATTTTCGGCATTTATTTAAAATGAACGATTTGAGGGCTAATAATTCAATTTTAGAGTCTAAATAATATTAAAAACCAATGGATACATGAATGATTACCTTTGTTGAAAGAATGAACAACTTTTAATGTAAATTCGAAAACCTCATATTTGAAGAAAATGATGAAATCTATGGAGTTTTGGGTGTTTTTCTTAGGGCTTTTTGATGATAGATGACTTAGGAATGATAGAAAATCAATGTATTGTGATTTGGGAATAAAAAAATCAATGAAATAGCTAAGGATATGGCAAAGGCAGCATAAGTTTGAAAGGGAAAAGAAATAGACATGAAAACCATGTCGATGGGGAAGAAATAGGTTCAATTGTACAAAATGGTAAAACTAAAACATAAATGCCTACTATTTTGCCTTTGTTACAAATCAGTCCTTTCTAAAAATTAAGGGTTTCTAGAACACTTTTTCAAAAATTGATTTGATTTTTAAGATGCCATAGTCAGAAACACTATTGAATACTAACCTTACGAAATTCTGAGCTCATATAGGCTAAAATTTCTAAAATACCCCTAAAACTCCTAGGCCTTATTTTAGGGTATTACATTCGCGGCATAACTCTCTTTCATAATGTTGTAGTAGACTCCTCTTAGTAGCACAATTGATAAGTTCACATTATTATTCTATCTCTAGAAATCATGGAGAGAATTACTTAAAGATAAAAACAGAAATAGAAGCAACATGAAATAATTAAAGATAACTAAGAATAAAAACAAAATTAAAAGTAAAGTAATTAAGGAAAAGAAAAATAGAAAATATAATTATTCTATCAAACATCTCGATCCAAATAAGCACCCCAGTAGTGCTTCAAGCATTGTCTATTAACTTTAAATGTGACCCCCCATTTTCATATCTTTGACATCAACAACTCCGTGAGGATAGAATTGAGCTACTTCAAAGGGACCTGACCAATGAGATTTTAATTTACCAGGGAACAATTTGAGCCTAGAGTTGAATAACAACACTTGTTGTCCTGGTTCAAATTGCCTTGGTAGAATCCTCTTATCGTGCCACTGCTTGGTCTTCTCCTTGTATAGCTTAGCATTGTCATATGCTTGTGCTTGAACTTCTTCCATTTCACTCTATTCTAACAACATGTTATGGGCAACAACTTTCCAGTCCATATTTAGCTTTTTAATAGCCCAAAATGCTTTATGCTCTAACTCAATAGGTAAGTGACATGACTTCCTAAAAACAAGCTTAAAAGGCGACATCCCCAATGGTGTTTTGAATATCATACAATAAGCCCACAAAGCTTCGTCCAATTTGGAGGACCAATATTTTCGAGTTAGGTTCAGTACTTTTTCTAAAATTTGTTTAATTTCTCTGTTAGAAATCTCCACTTATCCATTTGCTCGGGGATGATATGTCGTGGAAATCTTATGTTTCACCTCATAACTCTGCAAAGCAGTAGCAACTAATTTGCAATCAAAATGATAACCTTCATCACTGATAATTGCCCAAGGTGTACCAAATTTTGTGAAAATGTTCTTGTGTAAAAACTTCAGCACTGACTTGCCATCATTCGTAGGGAAGGGTACCACTTCGACCCACTTAAAGACGTAGTCCACTGCCATGAGTTTGTAGAGATTTCCAAATGATGATGGAAATGGACCCATAAAGTCGATTCCTCAAACATCAAACAACTCAATCACCAAAATATTTTGCAATGGCATTTCACGTCTCTTATAAATTACCTATTTTCTGACAACAATCGCGTAACTTATAAAGTTTCTAGGCATCCTTGAACAAACTCAAACTATAAAAACCATGTTGGAGTACTAGGCAGTGGTTCTCATTCCTCCAAAGTGTCCTTTATAAGGCATTGAGTGACAATGTTGCAGGATGCTATGTACTTTGTCATCAGGGACACACTCTCTAATTATCTAATCAACACATTACTTGAACAAGAAGGGTTCATCCCAATAATAATGCTTGGCATCATGAAAGATCTTCTATTTTCTTTGGCAATTGAAATCAGGTGGAAGCGACCCACTTACTAAGAAGTTCACTATATCGACGTACAAAGATAATGTCGAGGCAACCAACAGTTGCTTGTCTAAGAAATCTTCTTTAATAAGTTGAACATTTTCGTTTTCATTCTCAATAAGTGATCAACCATTTATTCCCTTTCTATCTCAAATTTCTAAATCAAACTTCTGCAGCAAAAGTATCTAATGAATTAATCTAAACTTGGCATATTTCTTAATCACCAAATATTTAATAGTAGAGTGATTTGTATAGACTGTGAATTTGGTACCAACTAAATAAGATCAAAATTTATCAAATGTGAAAGCCACATCCAAAAACTCTTTTGTAATAGTGTTGTAGTTAAGGTGCATGTTTGTCTTTTTCAATAGTGTTGTTGTTAAGGTGCATGTCCGTTAGGGTCCTGCTCGCATAATAAATTGCATGAAATACCTTGTTTTTCCTTTTTCCCAACACTATTCCCATGGCATAATCGCTAGCGTCATACATGAGTTCAAAAGGTAGTGTCTATTCTGAAATGATTACAATTGGTGCTGTTACCAATCGTCTTTTCAGCTCCTCGAAAGAGATCAAACAAGGTTCATTAAAATTGAAAGGTCTATTATGTTCCCGCAAGGTGCACAAGGGTCTAGATATCCTCAAAAAATCCTTAATAAATCTTCTATAAAATCCTGCAAGACCTAGAAAACTCCTTATACCCTTGACACTAGTTGAAGGCAGCAATTTTTCTATCACCTCAATTTTTTCTTTGTCAACTTCAATCCCTTACTACGATATCTTATGACCTAGCACAATACCTTTACGAACCATGAAGTGGCATATCTCCCAATTTAAAATCAAATTTGTTTCTTCACAACCACCCAAAACCAATTCCAAATTTTTTAAGAAATCTTCAAAATCATTGCCAGACACAGAGAAATCGTGTATGAAGACCTCAAGAAAACTTTCCACCATGTCTGAGAATATCGCCATCATGCAACACTGAAATGTTGTCGAGGCATTATGCAACCCAAATGGAATTCATCTAAACATAGAAGTACCATATAAACATGTGAAAGTTGCCTTCTCTTGGTCATTTGGAGCTATGGAAATTTGATTATATCCTAAATAACCATCCCAAAAATAGTAGAAAGCTTTCCCAGCTAATCTATCTAACATTTGGTCAATAAATGATAAAGGAAAATGGTCCTTTCGAGTTGCCTTCTTAAGCTTGTGGTAATCCATGCATAATCTCCATCCTATGACAATACAAGTTGGAATAAGCTCATTGTTATCATTATCGATCATTATGACACCTCCTTTCTTAGGTACACACTATACAGGGCTACCTCACGAGCTGTCAGAGATTGGGTAAATAATACCAGCATCTAACCACTTGATAGTATCTTTTTTAACAACTTTGTGATTGGATTCAACTTCTTCTGTTGTTCAATGGAATTCCTATGACAATCCTCCAGTAAAATTTTATGCATACAGATAGCAGGGCTGATTCCTCTGGTGTCGATAATTGTCCATCCTAATGCTTTCTTAGATCATCGGAGTACTTCCAATAACCTCACCTCTTGATCAAGTGTCCACTCGATAGAAATAACTACTGGCAAAGTATTGTTTTCTCTCAAATAAGCATATTTTAAATGCTACAATAGAGGATTCAACTCTAGTGTGAGAGATTCCTTTATGGAAGGTTTAGGAGGCTTGAAACAACAATATAATAAATCCAAGGATTAAAACTTCTTCCCTAGTCTATCCACAAGTTGCTTGGCTTCCGCAACTTCACCAAGGTCCTCAAAAATTATTGCTACATTCCATTCAAGTGAGTATTCATCACTATCAAAATTGTTGTGGCAAAATTTTGCAAACTCTTCCTCTACTACTGTTTTTATCAACCTAATGGAGTGGCATTCTTCATTATCATCAGCACATTTCAAGGCATTAAATACATTGAAAGTAATCTACTGATCATTTACCCTCACGGTCAGTTCGACTTTCTACACATTAATTAAAGTCCTACTTATAGCAATAAAAGGTATTCCGAGAATAATTGGCACATATTTGTCAGCTCCATATTCTAAAATAAGGAAATCTGTTAAAAAATAAACTTATTTACTCTTACTACTACGTCCTCAATTTTACCTTCTGGATGTGCGTAGGATCTATCAGTCAATTGCAATGTAACCGTAGTAGGTCTTACTTTCCCAATTCCCAACTTCCTAAAAATAGACATAGACATTAGATTTATACTTGCTCCTAAATCACATAATACCTTACCCAGCATACTGATTTCCTATTGAACATGGGATAGTGAAACTCCTTGGGTCATTCAACTTTGGAGGTAACTTATTCGTCAACATTGTTGTGCACCTTTTAGTGAGAGCAATAGTCTCAAATTCTCCCAATCTACACTTCTTTGACAATATGTCTTTCGTAAACTTGACATAATTGGTCATGTACTCTAAAGCTTCTACTAGATGTATGTTGATATGGAGTTGTTTCAGGATATCTAGAAATCTCTTGAACTGGGCATCTTGTTTACAATTGTGAAATTGTTGAGGAAAAGGTGGAAGTGGTCGTCCTTCAGGTTACTAACGTTATTTTGCCGTAGCATTTCCATTAGTAAGATGATCTGATTATTCTACAACATTCTTTTGTTTAGCCTTTCTAGACATAGTGTGATTTTTAGATTTTTTTTAAATCTTTCTATTGTTGCAATCTGATTTGCCCTCTTCTACCATGGCATCTTTAACGATTTTTTTCAACTGAGTCCCACTACTGAGAGTAATTACCTTAAAATGCTCTTTCCCTTGTGATCACAAATTCTCAGTATCACTTGCTAGAGCTCCTTATGGTCTCGAACTCAAAGCATTTGCTAGCTGCCCCACTTGATTTTCAAAAGCTCAAAGGGATGCAACTTGACTTTGAATTACGTCATCATTCTTGGCCATATATTCTTTCAACAAGGCTTCAGTAGATGATGATGATGATGATGATGATGATGATGATGATGATGAAGCCGATGCCTGACCTTGCTGGATTTTTTGCCTCGACATAGGTTGAGTATAAGTAAGCGGTGCACTATGGCGTTCTGTCTTGCTGCATTGTTAAAATTCCCTGCACCTTGATTATTCCAACTAAAGTTTGAATGTTGCTTCCACCTTGGATTATAAGTGTTGGGATAGGGGTTATTTTTTCGGTTGAAATTACCTATGTGGCACACAGATGCTAGATTTGATGGGCATTCATCAAACTCATGGTCTTCACCATAATAAACACACGCTGGCTCGACTGCTTTCATCTCTTACACTACAGTTGGTCTCTTCATTGTTTTGATCATATTAGTTAAAGATGATACAAGGGCAATCAATGAAGCAATTGCATTAAGTTCCAAGGTGCCAACAGCTCTCCTACCAGTCCCAATTCATGTGGTAGGATATTGATAATCATTGTTGGCAATCCGTTCTTAAATATCATACGCTTTATTGTAATATTTATCCAACAAGGTACCATTGGTAAAAGCATCAACTACCATTCTCGTATGTGTATTCAACCTATAAGAAAACATCTCCATCTGAGTCTAATGCTGAAACCCATACATTGGACATTTCTGAAGTAGTTCTTTAAATCTTTCCCAAGCTTCATACAACGTTTCATCCTCTGATTGTCGAAAAGACATAATGTTAATTCTAAAATTGGCATCAAGGTTTGGTGGATTATACTGTAGCAAAAACCTTTGGCAAAGATCATTTCATGATGCCACTATCTTCAATGATAAAGCATTCAACCATGCACTTGCTTGGTCTCTCAAGGAATGTGGAAACAATTGAAGTTCCAGCGTGTCTTCAGGAACACCCTATTGTCTAAACAAGTCATAGACTTCTAGAAAACGTCTTAAATGCAATTGTGGATCTTCAATAATCCGTTGAATTTTCCTACTGTTTGCATCATTTGAAACATCACTTGTTTCAATTCGAAATGTTGAGCTTGAATGTGTGGTCTAACTATTCATGGATTCAGATCATCCAAAATTGGTACAACATGTTCACGAATTGGCCTGTCTTGGTCATTTGTCACACGATGAATAGGATGATCAACATCCTAACCATATGGACTTAATGGATCATTCAGACTAGGATCATTCCTGTCCCTAGCCATGTTACACACTTCTCTTTTCCTCCTTCTCAAAGTTCTCTCGATCTCTAAATCAAAATGATACTCTTCATTAACAGGAATGACACTACTCATGCACTGATAACAAACCTATTAAAAAAACTAAGTTCAATAAAACTAATGGAATTAGAATAGAAAATAACAAAACTAAATTTCACCAAATTTTTTACTCCCGGTAATGGTGCCAAAAACTTATCGCGTGCAAATATACTAAGTGAATTGTTAAAGTGTACACGTTGGATCAAGTAATAAAGTGATAAGTGAGATCGTCTCCACAGGGATCAGTTAGGTATAAATTGGTCAAATTATTATAAAGGCGTGTGTTTAATGCTATGGAAAAAGCAATAATAAGAATGCAGAGATAATTAAGGAATACTGATGTGTGTAATATGTGAATTCTAACAAATAAATGAAAATACTATGGAAAGACAAGAGTAAGTATATGATGGCAATTACGAGAATGATTACATGAATAATATGTAAACAAGTAACAACTAAGGATGTGAAAATAGAGATGCTACAGAAAAGGTTAAAGGATCTATGATATTGAATCGTAAGGCTAGGATTACCAACAATCTACCCTCAATAACCAATAATGCCTCGGCAAGTTCAGTCTTATTCTACTACTCAAAATAGTTCTATTGTGATCTGTTTCTTTCAAAAGCTAGGCATTGAGTTACCACACCTAGGGCACTATACGTCTATAGCCTTTGAGTTTGGTTCCTACTACTATTCTTCTCCTTTCTATACAGAGCGCTGCTCTATGTCTAGAGTCTGCTACAAGTATTCTTATGAGAACTCACTCATATCATTCAATTTTGATCTAACTAACCAATTCTTGTCAAAATTAGATTAATTTTATAAACATGTTGCATATTCACCTATGTCTAGGGATTCCACACACTATTCATAAATACCATTGAATGAAAAAGTAAATTAAAACTATTCTAAATCGTGGCCAATAATGGAAATAAATGTTTCATCAAGTAATCCGAACCCTATGAGATTTAGCTCATGGGTTGGTGAATAGAACCAAGATTCAAAATAGTAATCAACATCATTTCTTTAAAGCAAGTTATGGAACAAAAAATAAAGAATTAAAGGTAGAACTCCTGAAGATAGCTTTCGCCTGTCCAGCCTAAAACACCTACGAAATGTCTTTCAGTGACCAGGAGGGACTACCTTCGTCTTCCCTTTTGCGTCTCTATCCTTGTCAGAACTGCTACCCTCTATTTTCGTCTAATGGATTTCTCCTTCCAAAAATGACTCTCTAATCGTCTTCCCCCTTTTCAGTTTTTATTTTTGGGTTTTATATCTCCTCTTTTAGGGTAGACCCATCATCCCATGATCCTATGATCTGTTCCCTCTTTTTTAGGCTGATTTTTCTGGTACACGTATAGCACGACTGATAATGTTGACTGGGCCGCTTCCTGCATTGCCACGACATTCATATTGGCAAGTTGTCCAACCTTTTGCCACGAAAAACCTTTAATTCTCTACTTCTTTTCCTCATTCTTAACCTGCCACTTAACAAAAATAAATCTTTCTCAAAAATAATTAGGAGTAACATGTAATAACATTTAAGCACAGTCGAAACCTTTTAATGCAATTTCCTAAAAACACTAATGGAAAATCCTAAAATGCAACTAAACTTACCTAAGTACAAGCATTTAACATGGTCTAAAGGTAAAAAATATAATTCTTTTCAAGAGTTATCAACTATATTCATAAGTATCCAAAACTTTATTATTAGGTCCTTAATCCATTTTCTCACATTTCATACTTAATTGAAAACATTGTACAATTACAATATAACAATATATATTCACAATTCAACCACATCAATACATATGAGTACACAAACTATACCTTATGAACTTACCTAATATGATCAGCTAGTGAGTTGGATCGTAAAGACTATTATGCAATTTTCTCTTTTCCTCTATTGTCCTCCAATTGGTTCAATCCTTGATATATATGATATTTAAGTCCAATTTATCAATTTCAAATACCTTATAACACTCAAATACATGCATATGACTTATTAATTTCATTTTACAAAATTTTCCTAGACTTTTACATTTTGTTCAATTTAGTCCTTTAAACCACAACCACTATAACTTTCACATTTAAGCGTAGTTCTTAAATCCATTTGCAATTTCATCCTTCTAAAACTCTATAAAAACATATTATATAGAAACTTCATATCTAATTTGACACATTTACATTTAAGCCCCAAAACTCAAAATTAACAAAAAGCACTTTACAAATTAGTCCTTATTAATTTCTAAACTTACAAATCTTCCATTAAACATCCAAAAAGCTTTAAAAACAACAATGTCAACTTTTAAAATCATAGATAGTTTACAAATTAATCCTTGGGCTAGCTAAATTATGCTTGAAGATCTGAAAAACATAAAATTTATGAAAAACAGGTTTGAAATTAGCTTACTTGCAATGTTGAAAGCTTGACCTATTAATAATGGCTTCTTCACTTCTTGTTTGTTTAAACAGTGTAAAGACCATGAAAAGGATTATGGGTTTTGATTTTTATGCTTTTAACCTTTTTAATCCTAAATGAACATTCGTTTAACATATAATTTCTTAAAAGATATGCACTAACTATCTATAATGATGCAAAGCTAGTTATTCACAACTTAAATACTCAAATATTTACCTTTTAACCCATTTTTAACAATAAAAATCAATAGCAATAAAGTTTTACGATTTTTATGATTTAGTCCTTGTACTTTAATTACTAACCGTTCAATAAAATTACCAGACCAAAACTCCGTATAACGCTATAGTAGACTCGTAAATATTAAAAAATTATTTAATAAATTGATCATCATAAAAATGGGGTTTCAAAACCAGTATTTTAGGTACCACAGAAAGATGGGTTGTTACATCTATATTATTGCTTGTAGCAGTGTTGATTCTCAACCCTGAAACGAAATCTATCAAACATTTAGAGACAAATTTTGATATCTCATGTTTCATTCCTGGCCACCAGTAAAGTCGTTACAGATCATTATACTCTTTATTTGTTCTAGGATGAATTGAATATATATTGTTGTTAGCTTCATTCAACAAGTCCTATTTCAACTCCGAATCATCTGGTATACACAATTGATCACGAAAATACAAGTAGTCATCAATATTGATACTGAAATCAGTTGTCTATCCACCAATCACCAGTTTCAACTTCATTAACAAATTTGGGTCATTTTTCTATAATTCCTGAATTCTCACTGAAAAACACTAGTTTAACTCTTAATTCGGCCAGAATAGAACCATCATTGTAACATTTTGATTTAGGGTATAGTCAAAACAGTGGTTTTAAGACCACAAATCTGAAGTAGAAATAATTATTTCATGATTATTTGATGGTCCATGATATGAATACATGTTTGTGAGAAAATTTCATGAAGAAATTTTATGCCTAAAGTATCCAATTTGAGGTTCGGGACTAAATTGAATAAGTTGCAAAACTTGTGTTCTAGAAGCTTTGAGCATGAAATTGCATTTAAAATTAATTAAAGGTCCTTAAATAGAAATTTGACCAAGTTCTAAATTTTGGACAAAAATGGGCATGAATAGGAAAATTTTAAAAGAAATGCCTTAAGGGCATTTTGGTCATTTGGTTAATAAAAGAATAAAAAGGGAAACAGAAAGGAAAAAATTTTCCATCTTCTTCTTACTTGGGCCGAAATTTCAAGGGTCACCATAGCTAGGGATTTTTCATCTTTCAAGTTCAAAAGTAAGTCAATCCTAGCCCCATTTTTAATGCTCTTTACATTTTTGAGATCCTTTAAGAATGACCTATCCATTTCTAGCTATATTTTGAGCTAGGGTTCATGTATGAAATTTGACCCATGTGTAACATGCATGTGTTTTGATGTTTAATGGAAGAATATGAAAGTTTGCTGTGTGTTTAACATTTTTTACTAAGTGATTTTTCATGAAAACCTTTAAAAGGACCTTTTTGCAAAAGATGTAAAAATAGGTGTTAAAAATATGATATGATGAAAAACGTGGGTTGTTATAAGAGGAAATATGAATCAGCTAGGCTTGGGTAACCAAGAAAATAGACACATTTCATTTTACGAGCCTAGGGACCGATTTGTAAATAAGTGAAGTTAAGGGTAAAATGGTAATTTTACCAACATATGTGTTATGGGTCGATTTGACCAATGTATGAATTGAACAAGTTAATTTTGGCATTATAGATCAAGAAAAATGTGATTTGGGTCTTGATCGAGGGAAAAGTAAAGTTTATGAGGATTAGGCTCGTTTCTATCATTTTGTACCAAGGTAAGTTCATTTGCAAATAATGCAACATGTACCATACTTTAAATGCCTTAATATTGCATATATGGTAAGTGTACACATATTTAACATGATGTTGTATCATGTGTTTATTACCTAAATTTTATCATGAATTATGCTTTGATTATTCCATGAATAAGTGATTGGTTCTATGGGTATTGAAATTGAAGTTATGAGCAAGTTCAACAGAAATGTGGTATCAAATAATCCCGTTTGAACCTTAGGAATAATTTAGGATACATGTGAAATGTCACTAGGAACTATGAAATCTGAACTCATTGACCTATGGTCTGAGTTCATGATATATGTGACATTCTAACTCATTGAGTTGTGGTCTGAGTTCATGATATATATGACTTATGTTTTGGCGTCCGAGTACTGGTCTCGTATATTCTACTGGTGGCGGGGTAATTCGGCATATGTTACAGATACCTGACAGCCTATATGAGCAGACCAGTGAGTAGCTCAAAAGCGAGCAACATGTGATGTGAGGTAGCATTGGCTATATATGAGGTACTTAGGTGCAAGATTCCGATGTATCCGATAGTATTCTGAGTGTTCATCGGGTAGTCCTTCAGGAAGTTCAATAAGTAATCTTGATGATTACGTCGAATACGAGAAAGTAAGTTATTATGTGCAAGTGTGCACAGGTATGCATATCGAACTCATGAGATATAACATGAGATATGATGAAAGTGTGGTATTAATATATATATATAGATGTATATGAAGAATAAGTTTAACAGAATTGATAAAATGCAAAATTATGTTCATTATGTTAAATGTATAACTAATGCTTGTTTAAGTTGCATTTTATTATCATGTGAACTTACTAAGCTCTAAAGCTTACCCTCATTTCCTTTCCTTTTCTTATAATGTCGCCAAGCTAACTCGGGGATCATAGAATGTCAAAGACTCGATCACACTATCAATTGGATTGGGTATAGTTAGACTTATCATTTTGAGTATAGCATGTATAGGGACTTGGTCTTTTTGTTATGTGTCATATTGATTAGCCATATGTGTTGGCTCATGATGGTATTATGATTATTTTGTATATGGCCATGAGAGGTGGCTCATATTGATTATTTGGGTTGTAACCCTAATCATTTATGCATGCATGCAAATGTGTTTATGTTTTGATGTGGTTTGGTTGCTTGTGGATGAAATGTGATATGAATTGTATATGTACTTAATGAATAAATAGGGACTACTAGGCATGACCATAATTATAGTGTAATTGAGTAACTTGAAAGAAGAATTATAAAGATGAATAAATATGAAATTGGTGTAGAATGCCCTATAGTAGCATAATGATTGAAGTAGGTGATATGCCCATATTATAAAGTCGTGGATTAAACATGATGGTGTGTGCTTGTGTAGCCAAATTTGCCATGTTGCATGCTATGAAGTAGGATTGAGTATGTGAGTGTTTAAGGGTGGCAAATGGCTTGGAAAATAGCCTAGAATTCATCCACACGGGTAGACACACGGGCATGTGTCTAGGCCGTGTGTGACACACGGTCTGCCCTATGGGCATGTGATCCGGCCGTGTGTCCCCTGCACCCTAATTATGCAAGTCAGTATGCCCAGTAGTAAACACACGGACAGAGACACGGCCGTGTGTCTCAACTGTGTGAAGGACATGGCCTTAGGACATGGGCGTGTGCCCAGGCCGTGTAAAGTCTGCACTTAATTTTTAGAATTTAATTCGACGCATTTCCTAAGCACACGGGCGTGTGACTTGGCCGTGTGACCTTATTCGGTTGATGATGTCATAGTAGAGAGTTACACGGGCTGAGGACATGGGCAAGTCCCAAGCCACACGGGCGTCTGTGACCACACGGCCTACTCATACGGGCGTGTGACTCTTCAAAACATGAAAATTTTCTAAGTTATCATGAAGTTTCAAGAATTTTTTGTTTAGTTCCGAACCACTTCCGATGTATGTTCTGGGAGTCGTAGGCTCTTATAAGGGACAATTTGCATGTGATTGAAAAGTTTTAAATTGGGTTGGAATTTTATGGCCCGATTTTGTATGAATGTGTATGTTTAAGTTCGGTAATACCTTGTACCCTATTCCGGCATTAAATACGGGTAAGAGGTGTTATAATCATGTTCTAAAGTCAAGCTTGCAATCATAACTCTCAAAACAAACAATGATTTTCGGCTTAAAACGTCAACTACCACATTGGCTTTTCCAAGATGAGAATCAATAACCAGATCATAATCTTTTAATAGCTTGAGCTACCTACGTTGCCGTAAATTCAAGTCTTTCTAAGTCATTAGGTAATTTAGACTTTTTTGGTCAATAAAAACATGACATTTTTCACCGTACAAATAGTGTCGCAACTTTTCAAAGCAAAAACAACTACTGCAAGCTCCAAATCATACGTAGGATAAGAAGTCATTAGGTAATTTAGACTTTTTTGGTTAATAAAAACATGACACTTTTCAAAGCAAAAACAACTACTGCAAGCTCTAAATCATACGTAGGATAATTTTTCTCGTGTGGTTTCAACTGTCATGAGACATAAGATATAAATTTTTTGCCTTACATTAAAACACAACCCAGATTGTTAAACGAGGCATCATTATAAACAATAAATTCCTTCCTGGATTCAGGTTGAGTTAGAACTAGAGCTTCATTCAACATGACTTTCAACTACTCAAAATTCTGCTACATTTTTTAGACCAAAAAAAATTAACATCCTTCTCTAATAGCTTCTTCAACGGTGACACAATTATTGAGAAACTATTCACAAAATGCTAATAATACCTGTAACATCTCGGTTTTGGGTCTAGTCAAAATAGTGGTTTCAAGACCACAAATCAGAAGTAGAAATAATTATTTTATGAATGTGTTGAGGTCTATGATATGTTTGCATAATTGTAGAAAGGTTTCATTAAGAAATTTTGTTAATAGAGTGTCTAATTTGATTTTTAGGCTAAATTCCAAAAGTTGCAAAACATGTGATTCTAGAAGCTTTAAGCATGAAATATCAATTTGATCAATTTTTATTTTTATGGACAAAAATGGGCATGAATAAGTAAAATTTAAAAGTTAGTAAAAAAGGCATTTTGGTCATTTGGTTAATAAAAGAATAAAAAGGGAAATTTAAGTCAAAATTTGCTCATCTTCTCCATGCCATAGTCGAAATTCCTAAGGTCACCATAGCTAGGGTTTCTTCAACTTTCAAGCTTGACTGTAAGTGCATTCTAGCCTTGTTTTTAATGTTCTTTACATTTTTGAAGTTGTTATCAACCGATCTAGCCATTTCTACCATTTATTTGAGCTAGAGTTGATGTCTAAGGTTTGACCCACATGTGACATGCATGTATTTTGATGTTTCATTTTAGATTATGAAAGATTGATGTGTGATGAACATCTTTTACTAAGTGGTGTTCAATGAAAACACCTAAAAAGGACTTATTTGTAAAAGTTGTAAAAATGGGTGGTAGAAATGTGATTTGATGAAAAATATGGGCTGGTATCAGCATATATAGGTTCGGCTCGGCTTGGGTAACAAAGAAAATGAGTACATTTCATTTTACGAGCCAGAGGACTAATTTGTAAATATGTGAAAGTTTAGGGGAAAATTTGTAATTTTTCTAAAGTATGGTTTTTGGACTGATTTGAACAATGTGATAGTTGAATGAGCTAAATTTGCTATTATAGATCGAGAAAAACAGAGTCCGGACCTAAACCGGGGAAAGAACAAAGTTGTGGACTAAATCGAATTAGTTAGCCATATTTTGTACCGAGGTTAGTTCGTGTGTAAATAATGTAACTTCTCTTATGTATTTAATATTTTGTTATTGCATGATTTATAAAATTATCATTAAGGATTCGTTCGGCAAAGATTCGATACGGTGAAATTCCTAGTTGAACCTTAAGAATAGTTAGGATACAAATATCATGACATTAGGATTATGAGTTTACGTGTAAGACCATATCTGGGATATGGCATCATTATGAGATTTTGTGTAGGACCATGTCTGGGACATGGCATCGATATGAGAATCATGTAAGACCATAATTGGGCTATTGGCATCGATATGAGATCCCATGCAAGACTATATCTAGGATATGGCATTGGTATGATTATATGTGTATGTAATTCCCGAGTATCCTTTAGTATTCCAAGTGGTTCAACGGGTAATTTAAAGATTATGTTAAAGATGTGAAAGGTTATGATTATGTTATGAAGTAATACAGGTACATATGCAAAACTCATGAGAAATGATCTCGATTTAAGATGCACTATTGTTAAGGATGCAAATGAGTAAGATATGTCTATGATCACTTGATGATTTTGTGCTAATTTACATTATGTTATGTGTATGTTATTGTATGTTTAAAGTTGATTTTTATTTACATGCTAACTTACTAAGCTTAAAGCTTACCCCCTTTCTTTTTTCATTTCTTATAGTGTCATCAAGCCAGCTCGAGGATCGAAGACGGTCGAAGATCCACTCACACTATCAAATTATCGTTTTGGGTACTTGTTATTACATTATTTTGAGTTATGGCGTGTATAGGACTTGGTCTTTTTGTGATATGTGTCATTATTAATTTGGCCAAATGTGTTGGCTTATAATGGTATTTGATTCATTTTGTAAATGGCCATTTGGTATTGGCTAATATTGGTTAAGTATTTATACGTATGATGATGCCTTTCATGGATGTGGTTATTGCATGGTTTGTGATGATAAGCATGAGATGTTGTATGTGATAGCAAATAGAATGTAATTGATGTGTCAATGTCTTGGTTGAGGCTGAATTGGTTGTGTGTATATGCTTTGATTGGTGTTGTTTGATGTAGTGTAGGTTGGTGCAAGTAAGGGAAAAAAGGCTTGGTAAATAGCCTTATTTTTGTCCACATGGGTAGACACACGGTCGTGTGTCTAGGCTGTGTGTGATACACAGCTTGCCCTATAGGTGTGTGATTCGGCCTTGTGTCCCCTGTATTTTTTAATTTTGGCTTCAAATTGGCCACATGAGTAGAGAAAGGGCCGTGTGTCTCAGCTGTGTGAGGGACACAGCCCAGGGACACGGGCATGTGCCCAATGCGTGTGAAGTCTACACCTATTTTAGGAAAATATTATGAAAATTAAATTGCCCACACAACCTAGCACACGAGCATGTGCCTTGGCAGTGTGACCCTAATTTGTTGATGACGTCATAAACAGAGAGTTACACGAGCTAGGGACACGGGTGTGTGTGACCACACGGCCTACCCACACGGACGTGTGACCCTGTTTTTATGAAAAATTTTCTAAGTGTTGAGAAGTTTTCTAAAGTTCTCGGTTTAGTCTCGAACCACTCCTAATGCATGTTTTGGGGCCTTGTAGGCTTATTTAAGGGACAATATGAATGTTTTGAAAAGTTTTAAATTTGAGTGAAAATTCATGTCTCGGTTTTGAATGTTTTTTTGAGTTTAAGTCCAGTAATGCCTCGTACCCTGTTCCGGTGTTGAATACGGGTAAGGGGTGTTACAATACCCGACTAAACCCAGAAAGTTACGTACCTCAGAAACATTTCTCGAAGCTTTCCAATTCACGATCGTAAATATTTTTCTAGGGTCTACTCGTATACCATCTACGAAAATTACATGTCTCAGAAATCCAACCTCTCATAGTCAGAACTCATATTTACTAAACTTCGCATATAACAGTTTCTCGGGTAAAGTCTATAGCACAATTATCAAATGTTGAACATGATTGGACTCATTTTTCAAATATATCAAAATATCATCGATAAAAAACAATGACAAATATGTCTAAATGTAGCTGGAAAATCTGATTTATCAAGTCCATAAACGCAACAAAGGTGCTGGTCAGACCAAAAGACATCACAAGGAACTTATAATGACTGTAATGAGTTCTAAACATAATTTTTGGCAAATCAGGCTCTTTAACTCACAATTGATAGAAACCAAATCAGAGATCGATTTTAGAAAATATTGTAGCTCCTTTCAGCTCATCAAGTAAATCGTCAATTCGAGGTAATGAATATTTATTCTTTATGGTAAATCTGTTCAATTGCCAATAATCTATACATAATCTTATCGACCCATATTTCTTTTTCACAATTAACACTAGTGCACCCCAATGTGACACACTCAGTTAAATAAAACCATGATCTAACAACTCTTGTAACTATGCTTTCAACTCTTTCAATTCAATGGAAGCCAATCCATTTAGGGTAATCGAAATCAAAATTATTCCAAGTGCAACTTCAATCATAAATTCAACTTATTTGTCTGGTTGCAATCCTGGTAGTTCTTCTAGGCATACGTCACCAAATTCTTTAACTATCAATACCTGGCCACTTTTAGATTTTTGACACTCATGTATCAATGATATAAGCAAGATACGCTTCAAGATACCTTTTCTGATAAGTTTCTCGGCTGATAATGTCACACTTGTTTTCTATTAAGGTTCAAAATTAAAGAAGATTTGAGGGTTAATTAAAAAATATAGGAGGTTCAGAGGACTCTGTTGAAAAATCTAGAAATTTTAGTGGCTGAATGGTCTATAATTGAGTTTCAATTCTGGTTCAGTTAAATTGAAATCGACTGGTTCCTTGGTAAGAAACCTAAATATTATCGATGGATGGTTTATTTGGGACTTTGTTGACTGTGTGTGAAAGGTTATATAATTGTAAGAGAATGATTATTTGGGGAGTAGTAGTTCTTCTCATTTCTGCATATATTTCTTCTCTTCTACATCATCTTCTCTAATAGCCCCGAATAAGAGAAAGTTGAGAAGAGCTCTACATGGGGCAGTGGTTATGAGGTTTAAGTTGGAAAAATAGAGAATCTGATGAGCTTCTTAATCTTTTTGTATTAATGGATTTGAGAAAAAAGATATGTAAGGGTTTATGGAATCTTTGAAAAGCTTCTGCATATTATTGGACTCTTCCTTTTAATAATTTTATACTTTTTAGTTCAATTGGTATACTGATTTTCATGCTTAGCTATCAAGACAGAGGAGGCTCTGGCACTTGGAAAACCTAAGTTGGTGGGGACGAAGGATGGTAAGTGAGTTTCTATACTACACTATTTGGGTGTTGTTCTGGGTTGTTCTGATTGTTTTGTTGCTTGCATGTTTTGTACTGAATTTGGTCTGAGTCTATGGCTGTGTATAAATATTTTTTTCTGGGATTATATGAATATTATTTATGAGTTAAATATGATGTTATTATTAATTTTGATTTTATAGATTTTATTAATTGGTCTGTTAGTTAAGGCACAAGTGGTTTGTACTGAAAGTCAGTGGTTTTTGAAAATGAGGTTTTGGGACCTCATTTTTGTAACACCCATTACCCGTATTTGGCACCGGAACAAGGTATGAGGTATTGCCAAACTTAAACACAATCAAACAAATAAAACCAAGCTATAAATTTTCACTCAAATCTAAAACTTTTCAAACATATGCTTAACGTCCCTTATATGGGCCTACGAGGCCCAAGACATACATTAGGAATGGTTCGGGACTAAACCGAGCAATTTCAAAACCTTTTGAAAACTTAGAAAATTTTCATGCTTTGGAGAGCCACACGTCTGTGTGGGCAGGCCTTGTGGACGCACACGCCCATGTGGCTCTAGGACACGTCCGTGTCCTCATTCCGTGTAACTCTCTGACTATGGCATCATCAACTAAATAAGGTCACACGGCCAAATCACACTCTTGTGTACTTAGGCCATGTTGTGAATTAAATTCCAAAAATTAAGTGCAGACTTCACGCGGCTAGGGCACACGCCCAAGTCCTATGGTCGTGTCCTCCATACGACTGAGACACACGGCCGTGTCTCTGCCTATGTTTTTACTACTAAGCATTATGTTTTGCAATAAATAGGGTGCAAGGGACACACGACCGAATCACACACCCATGGGCCCTTGTGTCTAACCGTGTGGACAAATTCTGGTCTATTTTCCAAGCCATTTGTCACCCTTAACCACTCACATACATAATCTCACTTCATGGCATGCAACATGGTACATTTAATTACACAAGCATACACCATATGGTTAACCCATGACTTTATAATGTGGACATATCACATACTCCAACCATCTTACTTCTATATGGCATTCCACACCAATTTCATATTTATTCATCATTATAGTTCTTCTTTCAAATCACTCAATTACACTATAAATATGGTCATTCCTATTAGTTCCCATTTATTCATTAAATACATATGCCTCTCATCTTACATTTCATCCACAAGCAACCAAAACCACATCAAAACATAATCACATTTGCATGCATGGATAAATGATTAGGGTTACAACCCAATAATCAATATGAGCCATCTCTCATGGTCATATACAAAATAATCATAATGCCGTCATAAGCTAAAACATTTGGCTAATCAATATGACATATAACAAAAAGACCAAGTCCCTATACATGCCATACTCAAAATGATAAGACTAACTATACCCAAATATTCAATTGATAGTGTGATCGAGTCTCTGACGTTCTACGATCCCCGAGCTAGCTTGGTGACACTATAAGAAAAGGAAAAGAAAGGAGGGTGAGCTTTAAAGCTTAGTAAGTTCACGTGCAAATGATAAGCAACATAAATCACACAATTTACATAAGGCAAAGTTCATAATTATCATCAAGTCTCATAAGCATAACTTTCTCATATACATTCTCACCACACGTTCTTAGCACACTGAGTCCTTTACTCATGAGTTTTACGTATGTACCTGTGCCAACTTGCACATAAAACTTACTTTCTCGTCTTTGACATATTCATCAAGATTACTCATTGAATTTCTCTTAGAACTACCCGTTGAACACTTGGAATACTATCGGATATGTCGAAATTTCACACCTAAGTGCCCCATATATAGCCAACGCTACCTCATATCTCATATCACATGTTTCTTGCTTTTGAGCTACTCACAGGTCTATTCACAGCAGCTGTCAGGTATCCATAACAATTGCCAGACTACCCAGCCATCGGTAAAACATACCAGACCAGAACCCGGAACTCCATAACATGTCACATATATCATGAACTCAAACCACAACTTATGAGTTCAGATCACACAGTTCCTAGTGACATGTCACTTGTATTCTAAATTATTCCTAAGGTTCAAATGGGATTTCGTTCGATACCACATTTCTGTTGAACTTGCTCGTAACGTCGATTTCAATACTCATAGCACCCGTCACATGCTCATGGAATAATCAAAGCATAATTCATAATAAACATGTAAGAATTTAAACACATGATACAACATCACATTAAATATGTATGTACATACCATAAATGCAATATTAAAGCATTTAAAGTATGGTACATGTTGCATAATTTGCAAATGAGCTTACCTCGGTACAAAATGATAGAAACGAGTCTAATCCTTGTAAACTTTATTTTTCCCCTGATCAAGACTTGAATCACATTTTTCTTTATCTAAAATGCCAAATTTAACTTTTTCAATACACATTGGTCAAATTAACCCATAAAACATACTTTGGTAAAATTATTATTTTACCCTTAACTTTTCACATATTTACAAATTGGTCCCTAGGCTCGTAAAATGAAATGCATGCATTATCTTGGTTACCCAAGCCTAGCCGAACCTATACCATGCTCATATCAGCCCATATTTTCCTTTATTTCACATTTTTACTACTCATTTTTACACTTTTTACAAATAAGCCCTTTTTAGGTGTTTTCACTAAAAACCACTTAGTAAAAGATGTTCATCACACATCAAACTTTCATATTATTTCATTAATCACCAAAGTACAAACATGTCTCACATGGTTCAAATTTCATACATGAACCCTAGCTCAAAATATAGCTAGAAATGGATAGATCATGCTTCAAGGATCTCAAAAATGGAAAGAACATCAAAAACGAGGCTTGGGAGTACTTACAATCAAGCTTGAAAAGTTGAAAACCCTAGCTATGGAACCCTTGCAAAATTCGGCTATGGCTTGAAGAAGATGAGCAAATCTTGCTTGATTTTTCCCTTTTTATTCTTTTATTAATTTCTTTCAAATTTTTCCTATTCATGCCCATTCTTGTCCAAAATTTTAGAACTTGGTCAAATTGCTATTTAAGGACCTCTAATTAATAATCCACTGCAATTTCATGCTCAAAGCTTCTAGAACACAAGTTTTGGAACTTATTCAATTTAGTCCTTAAAGTCAAATTGGACACTTTAGGCATAAAATTTCTTCATGTAAATTTCACCAAGCATGCAATCATATCATGAATCATTAAACGACCATAAAATAATTATTTCTATTTCGGATTTGTGGTCTCAAAACCATTATTCTGACTAGACCCTACATCGAGATGTTACAATTTCCATAAATCAAGCCCGTAAATTATATTATTGAATATTTATAACGTTATTATATCGGTGAATTGAAGTTTGGTCCAAAGATTTTAGTAATTGCCTGGTTAATTAAGGTATAAGGACTAAATCATAAAAATTGTAAAAGTAAATCGCTATTGATTAATATAAGCGACAATTTATGATTAAAGATTGTACAAGGACTTAAGAGACAATTTGACCCTAGAGCTAAAGTGGATAGTCCAACATGTGAAAATGGATTAATTTTTGGTTATGATAAAGGTTAAATTAGTAATTTAATAAATGTTAAAATAGTATTATTAATGGTAAAAACCTTAAAACGCCAAAGTCATCATCTTCTTTTGGTTTCTTCACTGAATATTAAAACAAGAAACTCCATTGTTAAAGCTTCAAGTTCAGCTAAATTATTCTCTTTGCTAAGTCATTTTGAAGCCCATTTTTTGTATATTTTATGCTTTTGAGATCATTGTAATTTAATCTAGCTAAATTGTACCTTCGTTTTTAAAACGGTTAAATTTTAGAAAATTTACCATTGATGTTAATTGAAATTTTTTAATGTTAAAGGCTTATAGTTGGTAGAATACGGTTAAAAGTTCTAATAGACTGCCTTGGAATTATTTTCTCTAGGTTTTTAAGAGGAAGTTTATGGGAGAGCAGTATATGGAGGCTCGTAAGCGCGAATTTTTAGATTTGGCTTAGGGTGATTTATTAGTGGCTGATTATGAGGCTGAGTTTGTGTAAGAGCAGTATGCTTTTGAGATGATACTTTCTGATAGGGATTATTGTAAAAGGTTCTGATTTAGGCTTAATCATGAGATTCAGGTTTACTTGGTAGCTCAGAACATGGAGATATTTGATAAGTTAGTTCAGAAAGCCAAAGTAGTTTAGGGGAATTTGGCTGAGTCGCCTCGTTCTGTGGTAACTGAATCGGGTAAGAGCACTTTTGATGGTACATCTAAACAACTTCTAAGAGATGATGTGATATTTAGGGTTATGATGGGGTGCAAGACATGAGTTAGACCAAGTTAGCCTGGGCAGCAAGATAATATTATAGTTAGTACTTGTGACAGCCCTAAATTGACCCTAGTCGGGAAGTGGTTTCGGGACCACAAAACCGAGTTATGAAAATAATTAATTGTTATATTCTATGCTTATTATGTGTGTACATGCATATGTGGAAATTTCATTCCCTAATTTTGCCAATTGTATGAGGAATTATTAAATAGGAATCAACATGAGACATGGTGAAATATGATAGGCTAATTTTAAAGGGCTTATTAGTGCATGTCAACACAAAGGTGGACTTGCATGTCAAATTTGCCCAATTCCCTTATAGTGGCCGGCCAAGATGGATTGATGATGGGCAATTTATTTGTTGAATTAGATGTTATAATAGGAAATTGGGTTATTGGAGACATAATGAATTAAAGAAAGAATAAAAAAAAAAGAGAAAGGAAGCCACTATCATATCATCTTCTCCATTGTCGAAACTGGAGAAAGAAGAAAAAGAGAAAAGCTTGGCTAAGGTTCGGCCATTGGGAGTTAGATTAAGGTTAGTCTTTTGTTTGGTTTTTGATAATTTTCACATTTTTGATATCATTGCTTTGTGTTCTTTCAAACCCATGGTTCAATTTTGTGAATTGATGATGATTTTGTGTTTTGCCATTGATGAGTGCTTGAGCTTTTTGATAGTTGTTGATGAAAAATGAAAGATATGTTAAAGATTAATATGTTTTGTGTTGAAGTTTTTGGTGATTTTGAGTAGTTAGGGCTAAATTACAAAAATTAATTTTTGAAGGATTCAAAGGTGAAATAAATGAAATGTATGGACTTATATGGGTACTAGGAAGATTCGGCCCTTAAGGAGTGTGACCAAATTTTGTGTATTTTGTGTTTTGTGGAATAAAGACTAAATTGTGAAAGTGCGAAATATTAGGGGTAAAAATGTAATTTACCCATTTATGCGTTATTATACTAAATTGAATGAAAATATGTTAAAATGAGATTTATTTGAATATGTTAAGATCAAGAAACCAAGAAATTGGATTTAGATCGGGGAAAATCGAAAGTAGTTGAGTAGCCGATCAATTAGTCGACGACATCCGAAGAAAGTTTATAAGCAATTAGATATTAAAATTTCGGAATAAATGTTAGTTATATATGCTGAAATGGAAATATGATAAATGTATATATAGCTGAATGTGATATGTGTGAATTATATGTTAAATTAAGGCTTGGTAAGCTAGCTATTAAGGTGAAATGCTAATGTTAGTATTTGATTTGGTAATAATCTGTTTGGGGACAGCAGCAGTAAGGTGATTTTGGAAAATCGCCATAATTTGTAGGAGTTGAATTAGAAGCTGAGTGAATTATGTCATTAAAGCTTGAAGAGTCTATTTTCTTACAAAAGAAACTATAAAAACAAAAGAGTTACCGATCTTGAGATATTTGAAGTATTGTGGGGCTGAGTCAAAATGACTACTAGATTCCCTGTTCTGTTTTTAGAAAATCATTATAAATTGTACAAAAATGATTATAAGATAAAATTTATATGCTTAGACTCCTTAATGAGTCTAGTTTCAAATGAGATCAAATACAACACATTTTGAATTCTGTAAAATGAGAAATTTGATTCGTAGTGAAGAGTGGTCAGAATAGTCAAACAGTGAAACAGGGGAAACTTTAAGAAAAATCTGGTATTGATTGGCAAAGCCTAAAATTCTGAAAATTTTATGGATGGAAGATATACGAGTCTATATTCAGGGAAAATTAACGGAAAGTGATTTGGAGTTTAGTAGATCCAGTTATAAATAATTTAGTAACTACTGCTCAGGAAAACAGCTCGTAGTGAATATGTGATTTTGTTGTAAACATTAATGAAAATTTGCCAATGAATTATTTATTGATTATTATAAAGCTTACTATAATCTATGTGTGTGAAAGTCGGATCAATATATATATTATTCTGAAAGTAATACTTGAATAGTCGATTAATGACTATTTTAAATTTTGTTGAACTTAAGCTCAAGAGCAAAGGGGAACTAGATCCGATAAAGGGAAGGAAAAAGTAATTGAATAGCCATTGAAGTCGTTCGACAACATCTGAGGTAAGTCTTCGAGTAATGACTCTACTTGAATTATATTGAAATGATTAGTCATACTATGATGGATAGTCGAATGTGTATAGAGACTATGTTATAAAGCCAATTGAAATCATGCTCTTTGTGTGTGGCTATTGAGCCGAAATTGGAAAGGTTTAATAAATGCTTTGTGTTTGAGCCTTAGTAACGAAAGTGAAATATGGATGTGTCATGATTGTTGATATATGTGTGCATGAGCATTTGAATGATATCCGGGCTAAGACCCGAAGGCATTTGTGCGAATTGATATATCCGGGCTAAGACCCGAAGGCATTTGTGCGAATTGATATATCCGGGCTAAGACCCGAAGGCATTTGTGCGAATTGATATATCCGGGTTAAGACCCGAAGGCATTTGTGCGAATTGATATATCCGGGCTAAGACCCGAAGGCATTTGTGCGAATTGATATATCCGGGCTAAGACCCGAAGGCATTTGTGCGAATTGATATATCCGGGCTAAGACCCGAAGGCATTTGTGCGAATTGATATATCCGGGCTAAGACCCGAAGGCATTTGTGCGAATTGATATATCCGGGCTAAGACCCGAAGGCATTTGTGCGAATTGATATATCCGGGATAAGACCCGAAGGCATTTTTGCGAATTGATATATCCGGGATAAGACCCGAAGGCATTTGTGCGAACTGATATATCCGGGCTAAGACCCGACGGCGTTTGTGTGAATTGATATATCCGGGCTAAGACCCGAAGGCAATTGTGCAAGTTGATATATCCGGGCTAAGACCCGAAGGCATTCGTGCGAGTTGCTATGCCCGGGTTAAGACCCGAAGGCAATTGTGCTTGTGGTTATATCCGGCTAAATTCCGAAGAAACTTGGGTTTGAATGTGAGCGTTTTGTGCTGCAATAAATTCAATTAATACGCTCGATAAACCCAAACGATAAGGTATGTTTGCATGTGCTTCGAAAAAAAAAAAAAAGTCGATCCGTTTTAAATAATATTCGTTCAATCGACTAACGAATTTTCGGCTTTTAGATAGGTTGATACCTTGTGTGTGTATATGTTGATGAAGTGTGAAGTAAGTATGCTTATGAGAATGTGAATTAATAAAGTGATTTATTTAGCTATGTGAATGCAATACTTTAGTCAAAGCCGATTTCATTACTTGAAACTTACTAAGCTTTAAAATGCTTACCCCGTTGCTTTGGCTCTCTGTTTTATAGATATTGTTCGTTAGCTATCGGATTCGGGATCATCGAAGTCGAAGTCATCCACACTATCAAAGCTCTTTTGGTACTCTTTTAGTTGAACTCTGGATATGGCATGTATAGGACTACCCGTTTGTTGTGGGTCATGGACCCTTTGGACTTGTATAATTTTGGTTAGCCATGCGAAAATGGCTTATATATGTTTGAGTATAATGTTATAATCATTTAGTGTGAATATGCTTGACAAGGATTGGCCATGGGAATGGTTAATCACCATCATCATTTGTGCTACTCATGCTAAAAGGGCTAGTTGAATCATGGAAACTATGAAATAGGTAAAGTCTACCTTAAAGGCAGATGCTGACAGCAGCAGTGATGTAGATTTGGAAAATCACTAAAAATAGTAGGAATGGAATTAAATAGTGAATAAATTATGTAAACGAACCCTGATGAATTTATTTTCATAGGAAAGTAACGAAACGATCATATGGACAGTATGTTAAGAGATATTCAGGTTCTCGTGAGACAGGGCCAGAACGGTTTCTGGATTCCCTGTTCCGACTTTGGAAATTCATTATAAATTAACCAGAGATAATTAGGAGTCATACCATATATGTATAGATTCCTCTCTGAGTCTAGTTTCCATAGAAATAAACGGCATCAGTATTGAAGCTCTGTGCAGGGATATATCCAAGTCGTAATGCGCAAAGGTCAGTTTAGTCGATCCCTGTAACATGGGGACTTTGACTAATAAACTGTACTAATTGGCCTGACCAAAAATTCTAGAAAAAATATGCAGACGGGCATATGAGTCTAGTTTCAGGGAAAAATCACGAAACTGATTTTGAGTTGTGAAACTCAAGATATGATTTTTAAAGCGACTAGTACGCAGATTGGGAAGCGTCTGGGAAATATTTTTATAAGGGGTTTAAAGTCTGTTAACACCTCGTGTTCGACTCCGGTGTCGGTCTCGGGTTCGGGGTGTTACACTTGATTGGTATCAGAGCTACGGTTTAGTCGATTCTAGGACTACCGTAATGTGTTGGGTCTAGCTATACATGCCATTTTATGTGATTATCTGATAGTGTGGTGATTTCTGACATTTGCAAATGTGTTTAATTATAGTAATGGATCCCGATCCCGACCGAGTGGTAGCTGATGATCTTGAGAGTGTAGCGCCTGCTCCCGCACAAGGGACAGCGCCGGCGGACTCTCAACCGAATGCTAGTAACCCGAATGATGAAGCTAGACAAGCTTTCTATAGCGTGATGAATGATTGGTTTAACCAATACATTCGAACTAATACGGCTGTTCCACAACCTCCATTCCCGACTAATACAACCCCCGCACCTACAATACCTCCGGTAACTGACCAAATAAGGTCAAATAAGCTCCCAGTTGACAAAATCTGAAAACATGGGGCTACTGAATTTAAGGCTACGGATAGCGACGATGTCGAGCGAGCTTGTAAAGCCGAAGAGTTTAGAATAGAAAAACAAAAAGTTGATGTGAGAACTGGAGAGTTTCGTAAAAGATCCTTGGGAAAGTCTCTTCAACAGGCATCGAAGAAATTTCGAGATGATGTGGGTCGGTCTTGAGGCACTTCGGGCCTTTTTAGACGAGATCGTGATCGACCCCCTGTGGGTACCCGAGGCACTTCGATCGCCAGTGTTGGGAATGAACGTCGAGACAGAACAGAATGTCGATATTGTGGTAAATGGCATTCGGGGAGTTGTAGATTCCATGACCGCTCCTGTTACAAGTGTGGTCAGTTGACCACTTCATTAAAGATTGCCCGAGGATGTCTGAACAGAATGTAAATCAGAGTGAGAAACCGGGTGCTACCACTGCTCGAGGTAGACCATCTAGAAATACGGGCAATGCTAGTGGTGGTCAGAGAGGATCTAGAGATGCTACGACCAGATCCGAGGCTCGTGCGCCTGCTGGAGCTTATGCTATACGTCCCCGCGAGGATGCTTCTTCGCCTGATGTTATTACCGGTACTTTTACTCTCTTTGATACTAATGTAATTGCTTTGATTGACCCCGGTTCTACTCATTCTTACATACGTGAAACCTTAGCATCCAGTAAGACTTTACCTATTGAGTCTACTGAGTTCGTAATTCGGGTGTCAAATCCCTTGAGTCGTTACGTGCTTGTCGACAAAGTGTGTAAGAAATGTCCCCTAGTAATCCGAGGTTCCTGTTTTCCGGTGGACTTGGATGGGTTGCCAGCTGTAATATCCTCAATGTTGGAACAGAAATATGTAAGAAAAGGTTGCGAAGCATACCTTGCGTATGTACTTGATGACAAAGAATTAGAAAAGAAACCCGAATCTGTGCCGGTGGTTTGTGAATACCCGGATGTTTTTCCTGAAGAATTACCGGGTTTACCACCTGTTCGGGAGGTAGAGTTTGGTATTGAGCTTGTACCTGGAACTACGCCGATTTCGATAGCTCCGTATCGTATGGCACCAACCGAGTTAAAAGAGTTGAAGGCTCAGTTGCAAGAATTGACGGATAGAGGTTTTGCTCGACCAAGTTTCTCACCTTGGGGTGCACCAGTATTGTTCGTGAAAAAGAAGGACGGAACCATGAGGTTGTGCATTGACTATCGTCAACTGAATAAAGTGACGATAAAGAACAAATATCCGTTGCCGCGCATCGATGATTTGTTCGACCAACTGAAGGGAGCCTCAGTGTCCTCAAAAATAGATTTGAGATCGGGCTATTATCAGTTGCGAATTCGAGATTCGGACATACCCAAAACTGCCTTCAGAACGAGATATGGTCACTACGAATTCTTAGTGATGCCGTTTGGGCTCACTAATGCCCCTGCGGTATTTATGGATTTGATGAATCGGATCTTCAGACCATATTTGGATCGGTTCGTAGTTGTGTTCATTGATGACATCCTGGTCTATTCAAGAGATGAGACCGAACATGCCGAGCATCTGAGGCTAGTGTTACAAATTTTGCGGGATAAGCAGTTATATGCTAAGTTCAGTAAGTGTGAGTTCTGGTTAAGAGAGGTTAGCTTCTTGGGTCATGTGATATCCGCATCGGGTATTCGAGTTGACCCGAACAAAATCTCAGCCATACTTAACTGGAAACCTTCGAGAAATATTACTGAGGTTCGGAGCTTTTTGGGACTCGCCGGTTATTACCGACGATTTGTCAAAGGTTTCTCGATGATAGCCACACAAATGACGAAGCTACTTCAAAAGGATGTTAAGTTCGAATGGACGGAGAAATGTCAGAAAAGTTTCGATCAACTGAAAACTCATTTGACTGAAGCTCCAATTTTAGTGCAACCCGAATCAGGCAAAGAGTTTGTCATTTATAGTGACGCATCCCTACTTGGGTTGGGTTGCGTATTGATGCAAGAAGGTCGAGTTGTGGCCTATGCGTCAAGACAATTGAAGCCACACGAGAGCAATTATCCAACCCATGATCTCGAACTAGTTGCCATCGTATTTGCTTTGAAAATATGGCGACATTATTTGTTTGGTGAGAAGTGCCATGTATTTTCGGATCACAAAAGTCTCAAATATTTGATGACCCAGCGAGACTTGAATCTGCGACAAAGGCGTTGGCTTGAGTTGTTGAAAGATTATGAGCTGGTCATTAATTATCACCCGGGAAAGGCTAATGTGGTTGCGGACGCCTTAAGCCGGAAATCACTATTTTCTTTGCGAGCGATGAATGTACACTTGTCTGTTCTACCCGACAATGTGTTAGTAGCTGAATTAAAAGCCAAACCATTATTGATTCATCAAATTCGTGAAGCTCAGAAAGTCGATGATGAATTGGTTGCAAAACGGGCTGAGTGTGTTCCGAACAAGGAATCGGAGTTTCAAATCGATGATGATGATTGTTTGAGGTTCAGAAGTCGTTTGTGTGTTCCAAGGAATTCGGAACTCATTTCGATGATTCTGAACGAAGCCCATTGTAGCCGAATGTCAATTCACCCGGGGAGTACGAAAATGTACAACGATTTGAAACGTCGATTTTGGTGGCATGGTATGAAACGACACATCTCCGATTTTGTTTCGAGATGTTTAATATGTCAACAAGTGAAAGTCTGAAGGTAGCCACAGATCGTCAAAAGTCGTATGCAGATTTGAAAAGAAAAGACATTGAATATCAGGTTGGAGATAAAGTGTTTCTTAAAGTTTCGCCTTGGAAAAAGGTACTCAGATTTGGCCGTAAGGGCAAATTGAGTCCGAGGTTCATTGGGCCGTATGAAATATCCGAAAGAATTGGTCCAGTGGCGTATAGATTGATTTTACCCCCTGAACTTGAAAGGATTCACAACGTTTTTCATGTTTCGATGCTTCGACGTTATAGATCCGATCCGTCACATGTGATTAATCCCTCGGAAGTTGAAATTCAATCTGACTTGAGTTATGAAGAAGAACCGATTCGTATCCTAGCTCGTGAAGTGAAAGAGTTGCGAAACAGAAGGGTTCCGTTAGTTAAGGTGTTATGGCTCAAACACGGGATCGGGGAAGCTACTTGGGAAACCGAGAGCTCGATGAAAGAACGATACCCAAACCTATTTATCGGTAAGATTTTCGGGGACGAAAATTTCTTAAGTGAGGGAGAGTTGTGACAGCCCTAAATTGACCCTAGTCGGGAAGTGGTTTCGGGACCACAAAACCGAGTTATGAAAATAATTAATTGTTATATTCTATGCTTATTATGTGTGTACATGCATATGTGGAAATTTCATTCCCTAATTTTGCCAATTGTATGAGGAATTATTAAATAGGGATCAACATGAGACATGGTGAAATATGATAGGCTAATTTTAAAGGGCTTATTAGCGCATGTCAACACAAAGGTGGACTTGCATGTCAAAATTGCCCAATTTCCTTATAGTGGCCGGCCAAGATGGATTGATGATGGGCAATTTATTTGTTGAATTAGATATTATAATAGGAAATTGGGTTATTGGAGACATAATGAATTAAAGAAAGAATAAAAAAAAAAAGAGAAAGGAAGCCACTATCATATCATCTTCTCCATTGTCGAAACTGGAGAAAGAAGAAAAAGAGAAAAGCTTGGCTAAGGTTCGGCCATTGGGAGTTAGATTAAGGTTAGTCTTTTGTTTGGTTTTTGATAATTTTCACATTTTTGATATCATTGCTTTGTGTTCTTTAAAACCCATGGTTCAATTTTGTGAATTGATGATGATTTTGTGTTTTGCCATTGATGAGTGCTTGAGCTTTTTGATAGTTGTTGATGAAAAATGAAAGATATGTTAAAGATTAATATGTTTTGTGTTGAAGTTTTTGGTGATTTTGAGTAGTTAGGGTTAAATTACAAAAATAAATTTTTGAAGGATTCAAAGGTGAAATAAATGAAATGTATGGACTTATATGGGTACTAGGAAGATTCGACCCTTAAGGAGTGTGACCAAATTTTGTGTATTTTGTGTTTTGTGGAATAAAGACTAAATTGTGAAAGTGTGAAATATTAGGGGTAAAAATGTAATTTACCCATTTATGCGTTATTAGACTAAATTGAATGAAAATATGTTAAAATGAGATTTATTTGAATATGTTAAGATCAAGAAACCAAGAAATTGGATTTAGATCGGGGAAAATCGAAAGTAGTTGAGTAGCCGATCAATTAGTCGACGACATCCGAAGAAAGTTTATAAGCAATTAGATATTAAAATTTCGGAATAAATGTTAGTTATATATGCTGAAATGGAAATATGATAAATGTATATATAGCTGAATGTGATATGTGTGAATTATATGTTAATTATAAGATGAACGAGATTGGTTTTTGGCAAAAAAGATTAAGTATATACCAAGATATTTGGAATTTAAGTTTGCTATGTTAAAGGTTTCGGTTACATGAGAACTTAGTTTGGGCTTATGTTTTTGATTATTTGTGTTGAGTCCTTGGCTGATTTTTTTAATGTATTGTTGTGTGAAATTGTTATGTTGAAGCTTCGGATTTGCTAGGACCATCTACGAGCTAGGTAGAACGATGAAAATGTGCAAGTGTACACAATCGCAACAAGTAATAAAATGACAAGTAAATGTCGAGTTATTGTACCCATAGGAACTGTGAAAAGGATTATTTATGAATGCATTTTAAAACACTTTGGTGAAGAAAAATATTTTGTTTAAAGAGGGTTATTAAAAACTTAAGAAAATTAAAATAAATAAATAAAATGAAGTAAAAGAAAGTTCTAATGCACGATTCTAAAATAAGATTTAATCAAGATGATATAATTGTGTTGGATTAATTACACTTCTCATCTTAGAATTATTAAACTTATGTTTATATTGTTACGAATAAAATCACGGTAACCCGGTAATTTGCTAACTTATGAACATACTTACATACAAAAATCCATTCATCTCTTGACATATCCCTATGTCAATTCAATCGACCAAACAGATTCTAGTAAGCAAACATGTTATTGCACATACATACTCATTAAACTGAACTAATCTCTTGCATATCCCTATATCAATTCAAATGATTAATTAAATCTAACAAGTATATAAAAGACTATGTGAGGTAACAAGGTATCCCTACCATGAAACAGTTTAATCACAATAATCTTGCAAGTTATGCAAGGCAATAATATCGCTAGATACATTGCTAATTTAACCTTCAACTACCTTAGAAGAATAAACATGTACCAATCAAGTACTGTGTCAATTAATTACAATTTCAATTTGTTTAAATAATTAATTCATTATTTACCTCACAGTCGTAACGCAAGAGTAACTTAGGCACGATTTTACTTAATCAAGCATTTTACCGAGGCCTATAACAACATAAACACAATTTTAACAATTTAAGAAGACGAAATGCAATCAACCCAGCACGAATTAATTTCAAGGTAAGCTAATTAAACTAACCATTCCAACAACATGAATACTCATAGATATGTTCATCATAACAACAATAAAAATTAAAGAGATAGGGAGCAAGAATCAAATCCGGTGGTTTTCTGAGGCTTAACTTGGTTGCTCCGTTCTTCCTTCTTGTTGTCCTTACCGATCAAGGCCTCGATGAGCACTCAATTGCTCCTCCGAAATGGTTGAAGAACACCCCTTTTCCAAGGGAAGAAATTGGTACTAGAGCAAGGGAATTGAAATGGAAAAATGAGGGAAAAAGAATAAGAGAAGAGAGAAGTGTTGTGAAATGAAAGAGGAATGAATGAGATGCTTTGAATTATCAGCCAAGGGGGGCTTTTATAGATGAGTGTGGCAGCTGAAATTTTCTAAAAATAGCAGCCAAAGAGCCACCCCTTGGCCGGCCACCTATGTGGCAAAGTTGATGCTTTCAACTTTGCCAAAAATGGCTTGGGGCAAATCCAAAAATCCACCAATTGTGAAGGGGTTTGAATGCAACTTCGACAAGACTTCAAGGCCTTCTTTGCAAGCTTAGTTAATCAGCTAATAATTTGGTTTGGATCAGCATATGGCCTGTTTTGGGCTGCCAAATCTTTGGCCGGATCACTTCAATCGGTTCAGTTCAACTGGACCACTTTTTCCATAATTAATTAATATTAATTTATTTAGCCCAAATTAAATTGGGTAAAAATTAAAATTAATTATATTATGAATTAATACACATAATTGGACCGTCTTAGGCTGGAAATTAATTCGCCTTGATACTTCAAATTGCTTCTCGGTTTTGTGATTCAAGCAGTGTCTATCGAGCCATTTTTCGCCCTTTGCGCAATTCTATCGAAAATAACCAAAATTACTCAAAATTAATTATAAAATTAACTAAAATTCATCGTGTTCATATTTTAAGTATAATTTAATTATTTTATAAAAATTAATTATTTTTCGACAATAATTTAATCGAAACGCTATGATTTTAAGCTAAAATGGTATGTAAAAATGTGTAAATTTTCGTGTTTCCACACCCCCAAACTTAATTCATTGCTTATCCCGAGTAATGCACAAATTTTGAAAATAATTTCTTGGAAACACCTTTGAAAAACTCCTTCAGAACAACATTTTTCCCAAAATTATGAATTTGATATACTTATGCTTAAAGATAAGAAATTTGATAGTTATGCTACTTAAGTATACATATTGTTCAATTTAATCTCGATAATTATTATGATAGCATAAATTAGACTAAATGCTTCCTAATAAAGTCACGTTAAACCTTACCAATGTGATTTTATTCCCTTTATTCAAGATTAAGCTGCAATCATTAAATTTAACTTATGTACGTAGCAATTTCTCTCCACTAATGTAGGTAGCATTGGAACCTTTGAATCAATAGGTCTTTAACAAGGTTGTAACGTGGCTGGGCTTAAGGGTAGGTAAAAGATAGATAATTTTAGGTTTTTAAACCCTAGACTCAGCTTGTATCGGACCTTCGAAATAATCACCTTCAATACACCAACTTTCTATGCTTTCATATGCTCTTTTGTACATTTTATTTTAGGTACATATGCCTTTTTTTTCAATCTACACGAGAATTTTCCCAAATGTACCACAATTTTAAGAGCATTTTATACTTCTTTTCAACTCCCTCAAACTTATTTTCAACGAATACTTGGAATAGTACCAAGTCTAGTGTTTGGGACAATTTTGAGATAGTTAAGAGAGAAGTGATGGCTAAATTTGCAAGGGTTCAAATAAAATTAGGCCATATAGTCTCAAAGTTGGGTTTCAAAGGATAAAAATTTCATCATGGTTAGCTTGAAAGGCTCAAACAGTCCAAACAAAAGTTGCCTAAATCATTTCCAACATTCCATGCTTTCTAGGATTTCGCCTCGAGAAACTACTAAGTCAATTCTAAAGACTTAAACTTTCATACATGCCTAACTTTTGTAAGGAACTAAAATTTTATGGTGTGATTCGCATGCTCTAAAAAATACATTTACATCATTATTAAGCTAACATAACAATTCATTGAAATAATAGAACTTTATTCATACTAAAGTTTAGTATACTTAACAAAATTTCAAATTATTTAACAAAATATATCCTAATCATAATTAACAGAAAAATTTATTCTAAGTGCAAATAATTCAAATTTTCGGTCCCCCAAACTTAAAATGAACAATGTCCTCATTGTTTAAAGTGAATAGATACTATACACCAGGTAGGATTCTAGAAAAGAGGAGGTAAGTCAATTTGACTGCTTAAGTACCAAGCTTGTAATATCCTGATTTTGGGCCTAGTCGGAATAGTGGTTTTGTGACCACAAAATACGAGATAGAAATAATTATTTTATGATTATTTTGAGGTCTATGATATGATTGCATGATTGTGTGAAAATTTCGTGAAGAAATTTTATGCATAAGGTGCTTAAATTGAAATTAGGGACTAAATCGAATAATTTGTAAAACTTGTATTCTAGAAGTTTCTAGTATGAAATTGTTTTGAAATATTAATTAAGAGGTCTTAAATAGAAATTTTACCAATTTCTAAGTCTATGGACAAAAATTGAACATGGATGGAATTTTTGGAAAGTTTAGTAGTAAGGGCATTTTGGTCATTTAGGGGTAAAATGAATTAAAATACAAAATTAAAAGCCAATTTTGCTCATCTTCAACCCCATGGCCGAATATAGCAAGGAGAAACCATGGCTAGGGTTTTTCAAGCTTCCAAGCTCGATTAGCAAGGAAAACTAAAATTCGGGCTAAAATGGGGAAAATACCAAGTTGTGGACGAAATGGTAAAAGTAGCCATTTTTGCATACGAGTGGACGATGGCAAAGATGTGTGATCGAGGAAAATGCCCGTTTGAACCTTAGGAATAGATTAGGATACAAGTGACATGTCACTAGGATATTTGGGCATCCGAACTCGTTGAGTTGAGTCTGAGTTCACTTATGGATGCGAATGTCCGAACTCGTTGAGTTGAGTCCGAGTTCGAGAGATGTAACTAGGCATCCGAGCTCATTGAGTTGAGTCCGAGTTCACTTATGGGCGGGTTACATGGTAGCTTGGCTACATATGTGGCACTTATGTGCAAACTTTCCATGTATCCGAATTATATTCCGATGTGTTCAACGGGTAAAATTCTACTCAAGCGGAGGAATACTCGAGATGAAAGGGACGTATTGGTAAGTGTTGTGAAATGAATACTTTGAACAAGTATGTACTTAACCCTCAGGTTGAAAACTCGATATAACAACAATATGGTAAGATGATAAATGAAAATGTGATATGAATGTCTCGGTGATGATTATGCAAATGATGTTTTATGTTTGCTTATATAGTTGTGTTACTTGCTATTTGCATGTGAGCTTACTAAGAATTTATGCTTACTTCCTCCTTTTCATTCCTTGTAGTGTTGACAAGCCAGCTCGGAAATCAGGAACGATCGGAGGCATGCTCACACTATCCGTATACCATCTTGGCATAATGGTTTGTATATTTTGAGTATGGCATGTATAGCATTATAATCATTTTGTGTATATGGTTATTGAGTGGTATGGAAATGCTTGGTAATGATTAGCCATTGGAATGGCTAATCATGATCATATTTGGTGTTATGTATGCTAAATTGCTAGCTAATCCATGGAAACCATGAAATAGGTAAAATTTACCATAAAATAGATTCAGACAGCAGCAGTGACGTGAGTTTGAAAAATCACTAAAAATAGTAGAGATCCAATTAGATGATGAATAATATATGGAATTGAATAATTATGAGTCTATTTTCATATGGATGGAACAAAACAGGTATATGAGTTATATTTTATGAGATGTTTAAATTTTTGTGAAACAGGGCCAGAGCAATTTCTGGATCCCCTGTTCTGACTTTGGAAATTCACCATAAATTGTTCAAAGATAAATAGAAGTCATAACTTATATTTACAGATTTCTTATTGAGTCTAGTTTAATTAGAAGCAAACGGTATAGTCATTGAAACTCTGTACAGGGAGATATTTGATTCGTAATACATAGAGGTCAGAGCAGTCAAACTCTAAAACAGGGGAGACTTTAACTAATAAACTGTACTAATTTTCTCGACCAAAAATTCTATAAAAAAATTAGTAAATATATATATGAGTCTAGTTTTAGAGAAAATTTACGGAATTGGATTTCGAGTTTCGTAACTCGAGATATGAATTTTTAAGCGACTATGACGCAGATTGTTAGCTTGACTGAAAATTTTAAAAATAAATTGTTTGAGCTGTTTAAGTAATGAATTAAGTCTATTAACACCTCGTGTTCGACTCCGGCGACGGTCTCGGGTACGGGGCGTTACAAAGCTCTTTTCTAAATCCAATCCTAGACATTTATATACCCATTGCCACACTTTATACTTCGTGCCTTACTCAAATTTTATTAGTGATTTTCCTCTCTTAATTTAAAATAAAAAAAAATCCTAATTAACTTAATTCTAAAATGACCTAAGAACAGAAATAAAATAAAGTCAAGATCCCCCCTTTATTTATTTGCAGACCCTTCTCAATTTGACGCATCTTTTGCTCCATCACTATCGCCTTTGCATGAATTGCTTCGCTCATTCTTCGATAATGGACTCCATGGTTCAAATATAAAATCTGGAAATTCAGGCACAAAAATAAATGGGTCATTGTAAATTTTCTTAAGAGCACTTCTCATCGAGTCATCCCTTATTTTTGAGTATCTCCAGTAAGCTTGTTACTGCCATTGCATATGCTGCATTATGTCCACCAACTTTCGAAGATCTGGGCTAGGCGGTTGAGCTCTAAATATTGAAGTTTTGTCATCGGGCTTAATTTCTGGTTCTATTGGTTCCACCTTATCAGGGACTTCAGTCGATTGTATTGGCTCGATCTCTGAGGGATCTTCTTCCTCTTCACCGAGATCCTCACTTTCTTCAACTCGCTGCTATAGAACAGAATCTCCAGCTACTCGGTAGAGGTCCCAATCTGTGATTGTGCCCTGGCTATACCCTATCTTCTTTACGTTTGCAAGAATCTCAACTTTTAAGCACAAAATTGTTATCGTAAAAGGTATGTAAGCGAGGCCAAAACGTCTAGTGGCACAATTCCTCATCTCTCGTAGGATGATTT
This sequence comes from Gossypium hirsutum, assembly GCF_007990345.1. Lineage (NCBI taxonomy): Eukaryota > Viridiplantae > Streptophyta > Magnoliopsida > Malvales > Malvaceae > Gossypium > Gossypium hirsutum. The sequence continues at coordinate 71,586,573 of NC_053429.1, read as the reverse complement.
TTCCCACTTTCCAGTTAAAAATTGAATATAATAAGACCATTCGCTCTAACGAGATTGTAGTCCCATGCGAACTAGGCATAAGGCTGAAACGGATGAAATAGAACCATACATTTGCAAGTGGTGTCAAAGATTCTCTTCGACAAGTGTGGATTCCTTGCTTTGACACAGTCCACTTAGAACCTAGAACTGTAAGTTCCTCAAGAATTTCTTGCAAATTTTTAGGCTCGATGTTGCTCATCAAAGAAGAATATTCATCGTTTTCGAATCAGGTAATTCAAAGAACTCATTAATAGCATTTGAACTTATTGGTACCTTGATTCCGCGAACTGAAACTTCTATCAAATCGCTTGAGGTTAAATTCGCATAGAATTCATGAACTAGTTCCTCATCCACACTAGGCCTCTTTTCACAAAACAATTCCCAATTGATGGCTTCAGCAACTTGACGAATACGAGCCATAAAGTCTTTGTAGTTGCTCTCTTTAAAAGTGAAGCCTTTCTCTGGATGCATCTGTTGATTTTTGAAGATACTATTGTATCTTGCTTTAGCATCTTCACAATGGAATTTGTTTTGTGTTTCATCAATTTGAGCACAAGCACGAGTTCTCTTGCGAGGCATGATTAACCTAAACAAAAGATGGGAAAATTATTTTTTCAAAAATTTAATTCACAAAATTTATTAATAATTCAGTAAACTAAAAAATTAAATAATTGAATAAAATTAAAATTTGGGAGAAAACAAATTGTCTTACCACCTTTTTTTATAAAACCTAGAACTCCTAAAAATAATTAATAAACAAAAGAGATCAATTTAAGGTGAGTTAGAAGATTTCGGCTAAGGGGCTTGGTGTAGGTGTGTGCCGCACAAGTGTCGGACAGCAAGCAGACTCGTCGAGCAGGAGCAAGAAGTAGCACAAGCTTGGCGCGATGAGCTGCACGGGCAGCAAGCCACAAAGCTGAGTGCACAACAGCTTAGGTGCACGTACGCTGGAGCTGGAGCAGATGCAGCGCCAAGGTGCGGGCCTGGTGAGTGCTGGAGCTAGACGTTTGTAGGTGCTGGAACAGGACAGGACGCGCAATACAGTGCGTGATGGGGGCAAGTGTGCTCGACGTGTGCGATGGAGCTGGGCTGCTAGGTGCTTGCTGGCCGAATGGCTGCTAGGCTAGGGGATTGCGGCACTTTAAGGGTTTTGGTGTTTGGGATTTTTAGTGATGAATGAATGGAGAAGGTAGTATTTATAATGAAAGGAATAGGACTTAAAGTAGAATTCTTAGAGAAATTTAATAATTAAAAACTCTAAGTTCTAATTTTAATCCAAGTTAAAAACAATTAATAATTAAATATATGCATATTAAATTATTAATACTATTAATTTATTTAAACAAAAATGAGATATGATTAAAACTAATTCTATGCTAAATTGATAAAAATTAATATATAAATTATAATAGATATAATTATATATTAAATATTATCATCTTATTATTATTAAAAACTTATCAAATAAAATATGATGAAATTAACATTAATCCTAACTCTATAATTATTAATACTATTAATTTATTAAAACAAAAATGAGATATGATTAAAACTAATTCTATACTAAATTGATAAAAATTAATATATAAATTATAATAGATATAATTATATATTAAAGATTATCATCTTATTATTATTAAAAATTTATCAAATAAAATATGATGAAATTAACACTAATCCTAACTTTATATAAAGTTGATAATAATTAATATATATTATAATTATCATTTTTTTTTGAATTAAAAACATGTATTCTAGAAGCCTTCTGAAAATATTTACAAAAAAGAGGCATCTACTTTTTATTATTTACGAAAAGAGCAACCAAATTTTGAAAATAATTCAATTAAGTCCCTAAACTTAATGAAAATTTGAATTTGAGTTGCAATTTAAAACTTAGGTCAACATTGACATCTTTGTTTGAAAAACTAAAAATTTATTTTTCTATTTAGGGAATAATTTCTCGAAAAATTATGTTAAAATCAATTCCCATGAAAAATTGGAGGGGTCACAAGCGGTCCCACTTCAGAATTGATTTAAACATACTAATCTCAAAAATCCTAAATCATTTATTAAAAAGGAAAATAAGAAAATTTCAACATCTAATAGAATGAACGAAATTTGATTCCGTTTAGTTTTATCACCTAAATAATGTTTCAGACGCTGAGCATTAACTTGAAAATTACCTCCCTTACCTTAGAGTTTAACAACTCCGTATGGATAGGTGCGATGAATTGTAAATAGACTGGACCAACGTGATTTTAGTTTACCTAAAAAGAACTTTAATCTGGAATTAAATAACAAGACTTGCTAACCCGTTTCAAACACCGAACTCGAATGTGCTTGTTATGCCATTTCTTAAGTCTCTCCTAGAGTAGTTTGGCATTTTCGAACGAGAACGTGCAGAATTCCTCTAGCTCATTGAGTTGGAGCATCCGTTTCTCTTTAGCAAGCTTAAGATCCAAGTTGAGTTGTCGAAGGGCCTAGTAAGCTTTGTGTTCTTACTCTAAGGGCAGATGACAAGCTTTTCCAAAGACCAACAAGAAAGGTGACATCCCTAAAAGTGTTTTGTATGTTGTCCTATAAGCCCATAAAGTATCATCCAGTCTTTTGGACCAATCTCGTCTGTTCAGGCAAACTACCTTCTCAAGTATACCTTTGATCTCCTTATTTGCCAGTTCAGCTTGTCCATTCGTCTACGGATGGTAAGCTGTAGCGACCTTGTGTTTCACTCCATGTTTATCTAACAACCATTTTAACCACTTGTTCACAAAATGGGACCCTTCATCACTGATAATAGCTCTTGGGGTTCCAAACCCTGTAAACGTGTTTTTGCAAAAACTTTATTACAACCCTAGCATCGTTTGTTGGATAAGCTTCAGCCTCGACCCACTTAGACACGTAGTCTACAGCTAACAAGATGTATTTGTAACCAAAAGACGGAGGGAAAGGACTGAGGAAATCAATGCCCCAAACATCAAATAATTCTACCTCAATGATGTTTGTTCGAGGCATCTCATTTCTACTAGTGACATTTTCGATCCTTTGACATCGATCACAACTCTTTACGTAAGCGTATGCATCCTTGAATAGTGTTGGCCAAAAGAATCTGGCTTGCAATACTTTGGCCACAGTACGAGTACCTCTGAAGTGTCCCCCACTTGGAGTTGAGTGACAATGGTATAGAATCTTTTGCACTTCATCTTCTACCACACATCTCCTGATCATTTGATCTGTACACTTCTTGAACAAGTATGGTTCTTCCCAGAAATAGTACTTCACATCGTGAAGAAACTTTTTCCTTTGATAATACGTCTTATCAATCAGCATCAAACCACAAGCTAAATAGTTAGCAATATCAGCAAACCAAGGGGTATTATGGACATGATTTACCTTTAGTATGTGTTCATCCGAAAATGTTTCTTGAATTGGTATAAGAGGAGAGTTCCCTTCTTGCAGCTCCAATCTAGACAAGTGATCTGCTACTTGATTTTCCACTCCCTTTCGATCTTGAATTTCTAGATCGAACTCTTGAAGTAGAATTACCCATCGGATCAACCTTGTCTTAGCATCTTTCTTAAAGTGTAAGTACTTAATTGCCGAATGGTTCGTATAGACAGTCACTTTGGTACCTACAAGATAAGATTGAAACTTGTCATAAGCAAACACAATAACAAGTAACTCTTTTTCTGTTTCTGTATAATTCAGTTGAGCTCCTGTTAGAGTTTGACTTGCGTAGTAAATGGGATGAAAAACTTTGTTCATTCACTGGCCCATAACGGCTCCTATCGCGAAGTCACTCACGTCACACATCAATTCGAATGGCAGATCCCAGTTTGGTGTGACTATTATGGGTGCCATAACTAATCGACTCTTCAAATCTTTGAAAGCCTTTAAGCATTCCTCATCAAACTTGAACGTCAAGTCCTTCTCTAATAATTTGCATAAGGCTTTAGCAATTTTGGAAAAGTCCTTGATAAATCTTCGATAGAAACCGGCGTGGCCCAAAAAGCTCCTAACACCTTTTACAGATGTTGGAGGTGGGAGTTTCTCAATAACATCTACCTTTGCTTTATCTACTTCGATTCCATGTCTCATTATCCGATGCCCTAGAACAATCCCTTCTCGTACCATGAAATGGCACTTTTCCCAGTATGTACTAGGTTTGTTTTTTCGCATCACTTTAGTACCTTGGCTAGATTGGCTAGGCAATCGTCATACATATCTCCAAATACTGAAAAATCATCCATAAAAACTTCCAAATACTTCTCAACCATGTCAGTAAAAATAAACATCATACATCTTTGAAATGTAGCAGGTGCATTACATAAACCAAATGGCATGCGTCTAAATGCAAATGTACCATACGGGCAGGTGAATGTTGTCTTGTGCTGATCTTCTGGTGTTATTGTAATCTGATTATACCCCAAGTATCCATTAAGAAAATAGTAGTAGTCTCACCCCACGAGTCTATCCAACATCTGGTCCAAAAACGGCAAAGGAAAGTGATTTTTCCTAGTCGTCTTGTTCAGTATCCGGTAATGAATGCAAATTCTCCACCCTGTAACCGTTCTAGTCGATATCAACTCGTTATTCTCATTTTCAATGACCGTGATACCTCCTTTCTTTGGCACGCACTGGACCGGACTTACCCATGAACTATCTGAGATGGGGTAAATTATACCAGCATCTAACCATTTAATGATTTCTTTCTTTAGTACGTCTTTCATGATGGGGTTTAGTCTTCGTTGTCCATCGATCGTCCCTTTCTCGCCATCTTCTAGTATGATCTTGTGCATGCATACAGATGGGCTAATACCACAGATATCAGCTATGATCCATCCGATAACCCTCTTAAATTGTTTCAACACCAAGATGAATTTCGCTTCTTGCTCAGTAGTTAATTCTGCTGAAACATCACAAGCAGAGTAGAAGAGTTACCTAAATAAACATATTTTAGATGTGAAGGTAGTACCTTGAGTTCTAATTTAGGTGGCTCCTCGATTAATGCTTTTGGTTGGGCATAATCCCTTTCCTCTAACTCCAAAGATTCAAAGCGGGACTGCAGAATAAATCCCCTTTGATTAGCTTCTAACAAAGCTAAGCACTCATCCCCCTCTTCATCATTCGGAGGATCTGATGTCAAAATTTGTTCTAACGGATCCTCCACATAGTTGAGCTCCTTTTCTACTATTAAATCTTCTAAATTGGATACTACAAAACAATCATCAATTATGTCAGAAAATCGTATAGAATTAAAAACATTAAATGTTACCTAATTATCCTGAACACACATAGTAAGCTCGCCATTCTGCGCATCAATAAAGGTCCTTTTAGTTGCTTAAGAATGGTCTTCCTAAGATAATTGGCATTTCTTTTTCTGCTTCAAAGTCTAGGATAACAAAATCAGCAGAGAAGATAAATTTATCTACACGTACCAATACGTCATCGATTTTTCCTTCTGGATGTGCTAAGGATCAATCTACTAATTGAAGTGTAACCATAGTAGGTCTAACTTCACCTATCCCCAAATTTCTAAATATTGACATAGGCATCAAGTTGGCACTCGAACCCAAGTCACATAGTGCCTTACCACAATATGTTGCTCTAATGTTGCAAGGTAAGGTAAAACATCCAGGATCCTTCAATTTTGGAGGTAGTTCGTCTTGAAGATATGCACTGCATTCCTTCGTCAAAGCTACCATCTCAAATTCTTGGAGTCTTCATTTTTTGAATAGAATATCCTTCATGAATTCGACGTAGTTCGGCATTTGCTCAAGTGCTTGAACCAACAGGATGTTGATATGAAGTTTCTTGAGTACGTCTAGGAACTTCTTGAATTGAATCTCCTGCTTCTGCTTTTAAAGTCTTTGAGGGTAGGGTGGTGGTGGTTTCTTTATTGGAACTAGTTGATTCGTCTTCTGTGGCAATTCTACATCTGACGGGGTTGTTAGTTGATCAGAATTAGCTGGTTCTAAAATTACCTTGTCGAGTTTTACAGATTCTGGTTCTTGTGAAACTGGAATTTCAACACTCGATTGAAATTCCTCTGATTTTTTAGCATTAGCTGGCTTCTTTTTAGCTTCAATGGTGTTGGACTCTACTGTCTTTCCACTCCTCAATGTTAATGCTTTGCAATGCTCCTTCCCCGGATTCTTTAGATTTTCCGTATCACTAGGTAAAGCACCTTGTGGTCGATTCTTGAGTTTAGTTACAAGCTGGCCCATTTGGTTTTCTAAGTTTTTCAATGTAACTGCTTGGCTTTGGATTAAGGCATCATTCTCGATCATGTATGCCTTCAACAGATTTTCTAAGCCATTGGATGGTTCAGCTTGGGTTGGTTTCTGAACTTGTTGGGGAAAACTTGGTGGCTGGGTCGATCTAAGTTGGGCGTAAGTATTACTGGTTCCAGCTCATTGGTTACTCCAGGAAAAAATTGAGTGGTTTCGCCTCGATGGGTTATAAAAATTGGATTGCAGTCCTTGTTTTCCTCGATTTTTGTTCCAGTTACCTATGTAATATATGGATTTTGGGTTTGATGGACATTCTTCGAACAAATTTCCTTCCCCACAATAAACACAAGCTATATTTTCAAATTGATTTGGTGGCTGTACTGCAAAACTGTTGGACCTATAAGTAGTAAGATTTTTAAGCATTGAGGATATTGATGATACCTGATATGCGAGTGAAGTAAGAGTGTCTACTTCATGTATTCCAGCAACTCGTCTTCCTGACACTGCTCGGTTGGTTGGCCATTGGTAATTGTTGCTGGCAATCCTCTTGATAATTTCATAAGCCTCATTATAAGACTTAGAAAGGAGAGCACCAGTAACAGAAGCATCCACTACCATCCTTGTGTGAGCATTGAGACCATTGTAAAATGTCTCAAGTTGGATGCAATGTGGGATTCCATGATGAGGGCACTTTCATAATAACTCTTTGTACCTTTCCCATGCCTCAAACAAGGACTCATCATCCATTTGTTGGAAGGCAGTGATTTCGTTCCTTAACTTAGCATTCTTGCTAGGCAGGAAATACTTCATAAGGAATCTTTCTGCTAACTCTTGCCATGTGGAAATTGAGTTCGGTAGCAATGAGTTCAACTAGGCTCGAGCTCTGTCCCTCAGCAAATATGGGAACAACTTCATACGTAATGCATCTTCGGGTACTCCGGCTAACTTGAAAGAATCGTTCACCTCTATGAATAGTCTTAAGTGTAGGTGAGGATCTTCGGTAGGCATTCCACTGAATTGGCCCACTTTCTGAAGCATCTGGAACATGACTGGCTTCAGCTTGAACTGTTGTGCCTCAATTTTGGGTCTCTTTACACCCAGATTAAGATCATCAAATACTGGCACAACATACTGTCGTAAAGCTCTATCCCTATCGTCAGCAATAAGGATAGGATTTTAAGCAGGGTTTGCTCTGTTTCCTTGGATTGAGTTTTCGAAGTTCATCTTTTCGGTCCTCCTCTGATTTGCTTGTCTTCTTCACTGCCGAAAAGTTCTTTCTATCTCAGGGTCTACAGGGAGTAAGTCAATAATTCGGTCAATACTCATAAACATCTGAAATAATCATAGAAAAATTAATCAAGTTAAAAATTAAACGAAAAAAAACCAAAATGAAAACTAACAAATTCACAAATAATGACTTTTTAAAATAGTCCCCGGCAACGGCGCCAAAAACATGGAACGACAGAAATGTGCAAGTGTACACAATCACAACAAGTAATAAAGTGACAAGTAAATGTCGAGTTATCGTACCCACAAGGACTGTGAAAAGGATTATTTATGAATGTAATTTAAAACACTTTGGTGAAGAAAAATATTTTGTTTAAAGAGGGTGATTAAAAACTTAAGAAAATTAAAATAAATAAATAAAATGAAGTAAAAGAAAGTTCTAATGCACGATTTCAAAATAAGATTTAATCAAGATGATATAATTGTGTTGGATTAATTACACTTCTCATATTAGAATTATTAAACTTATGTTTATATTATTACGAATAAAATCACAGCAACCCGGTAATTTGCTAACTTATGAACATACTTACATACCAAAATCCATTCATCTCTTGACATATCGCTATGTCAATTCAACCGACTAAACAGATTCTAGTAAGCAAACATGTTATTGCAAATACATACTCATTAAACTGAGCTAAGCTCTTACATATCCCTATGTCAATTCAAACGATTAATTAAATCTAACCAAGCATATAAAAGACTATGTGAGGTAACAAGGTATCCCTACCATGAAATAGTTTAAACATAATAATCTTGCAAGTTATGCAAGGCAATAATATTCCCAGATACATTCCTAATTTAACCTTCAGCTACCTTAGAAGAATAAACATGCACTGATCAAGTACTGTGTCAATTAATTACAATTTCAATCCGTTTAAATAATTAATTCATTAGTTACGTCACAGTCATAACGCAAGAACAACTTAGGCATGATTTTACTTAATCAAGCATTTTACCGAGGCTTATAACAACATAAACACAATTTTAACAATTTATGAAGACGAAATGCAATCAACCCAACACGAACTAAATTTAACCTAAGCTGATTAAATTAACCGTTCCAACAACATGAATACTCATGGATATGTTCATCATAACAACAACAAAAATTAAAGAGATAGGGAACAAGAATCAAATCCGGTGGTTTTTCGAGGCTTGACTTGGTTGCTCCGTTCTTCCTTCTTGTTGTCCTCACTGATCAAGGATTCGATGAACACTCAATTGCTACTCCAAAATGGTTGAAGAACACTGCATTTCCAAGGAAAGAAATCGGCACAAGAGCAAGGGAATTGAAATGGAAAAATGAGAGAAAAAGAACGAGAGAGGTGAGAAGTGTTGTGAAATGAATGAAGAATGAATGAGATGCTTTGAATGATCAGCCAATGAGGGCTTTTATAGCTGAGTGTGGCAGCTGAAATTTGCTAAAAATAGCAGCCAAATAGCCACCCTTTGGCCAGCCACCTATGTGGCAAAGTTTATGCTTTCAACTTTGCTAAAAATGGCTTGGGGCAAATCCAAAAATCCACCAATTGTGGACGTGTTTGAATGCAACTTTGACAAGACTTCAAGGGCTTCTTTGCAAGCTTAGTTAATCAGCTAATAAGCTGATTTGGGTCAGCATATGGCCAGTTTTGGGCTGCCCAATCATTGGCCGGTTCACTTCAATCGATTCGGTTCAATTGCACCACTTTTTCTATAATTAATTAATATTAATTAATTTAGCCCAAATTAAATTGGGTAAAAATTAAAATTAATTATATTATGCATTAATACACATAATTGGACCGTCTTAGGCTAGAAATTAATTCAGCTTGATACTTCAAATTGCTTCTCGTTTTGTGCTTCAAGCAGTGTCTACCGAGCCATTTTTCGCCCTTTGCGCAATTCTGTCGAAAATAACCAAAATTACTCAAAATTAATTATAAAATTAACTAAAAATCATCATGTTCATATTTTAAGTATAATTTAATTATTTTACAAAAATTAATTATTTTTCGACAAGAATTTAATCGAAACGGTATGATTTTAAGCTAAAAAGGGTATGTAAAAATGCGTAAATTTTCGTGTTTCCACTAGGAAAGGCTAGTTTAAGCTTTCGGCTTTTTGGCGAAAGCGTACTAGTGAGTGTTTGGAATAATTGCTTGTGGATAGGATTTAATGCATTATTTGGGAATTTAGTTGTAGCCTAAACCCCTACTCTAAGTTTCGAGTGTAAGTTTTCTGGTACTAATGTTTAACTTGTGAAATATGTATTTGTGTTATTATGAAAATGTGGATTAAGATGAGATGCTATTACTGTAACAGCCCATTTTTAGGTCAAATCGAAACAGTATTTTCAAGACCACAAATCTAATGTCAAAATATTTATTCTAATATTTTATTAAAGTTTACAGCATGATAGAATTATTATGTGAAAGTTTTGTAAAGAAATTTTACTGCTTGAACGCTTAATTTGGTAAAAATGACTAAATCGCGTAAAGCATAAAACTTGTGTGCCATTAGTTTAATGTGCCTAATAGCTATGGTTTATTAAGTTACAGGTCCTTATGTTGTAATGTGAGCATGATTAAGGTTAGTGGACATTTATTTCCATGAATTATATGATATATTAAAGTTTTATTAAAGGTTAATTTAGTAATTATATAATAAAAAAGGTTAAAAATGATAAAAACAATTAGCCATCATCTTTCTTAAGTTGGTTCTACTGAAAATTAAAAGGAAGAAAGCCATAGTTGAAGACCTAGGTTCGGCCAAAGCAATTCTGTCTATTAAGGTACGGTTTTTATCTCGTTTTTAATGATTTTTATGTTTTTGAGCTCGTTGCAGCTTAATTTAGATAGCCCGTACCTTCGTTTTTGAAACTGTTATAGATTTTGAATGATGCCATTATTGAATGCTTGAGTATTTAAATGTTTAATGATAGATTATGAAGGTTTAATGATAGTTAAACTAGTTTTGTAAAGTGATTATTAATAAAAATGTCAAATAGGGATTAAATGGAGAAAATGTAAAATTATGTGGTTAAAAGTGTGAAATAATGAAAGATATGGGCTGCTAATAGTGTATAGTAAATTTGGCTACTATGGGTAATGGTCTAATTGTGTAATTTTGCATTTTTATGTGTTAAGGACTAAATTGCAAAGTAGTCAAAAGTCTAAGGATAAAATTGTAAATTAGTCAAAATGAATGTTTTAGGCTAAATTGAATTGAATGAAAATTTGAATGAGTTAATTTGATATTATATAGATCAAGATAAGCAAATACCGGAACTAGATCGGGGAAAACGAAAAGTGGACGAATAGCCGATAGTTTTATCTGGGGAAACGAGGTAAGTTCGTATAATTAGAATCAAACTTCTATATATATTTGAAAATATTTGAAATGAATATTGTAATTGACAATTGGATATACTTGAATTACAAATGTATTATTGATATGTATTATAATTGTTATCGAGCCCCGTTTGAACTATTTGAGTTCATAGGATACGAGTGACTTGTTACTAGGGTTATCGATTTGGTCGAGCTCCTACATTTGTTGCGAACTCACCACAACTCGTATGAGCTTACCGATATATCAGCTCATAAGAGGTTACTGTTATTAGCTTATTAGAGTTTATCGTTTCAGCTCGTATGAGCTTACTGTTCAGCTCGATAAAGCTTACCGTTTCAGCTCAATAGAGCTTATTGTTCATCAGGTGGGGAGGAGCTTTCCGATCATGGCTCAAAAGAGCATAAGTGATAATGAATTGACGAATTACTAATGTTATTCACCCGATTATCCTTTGAATTTCTAATAGGTTCAACGGGCACAAATACAGTTTATACGAATGAGTTACGGTTTATAGATGTTACTTATGTTATATATGACATATGAATTTGGAATGATGTAAAGTATTGTATTAATGGATGGTTTCATGTATTTTTAAATGACTAACATGTGATGAATACTTGTGATTAGGTATTTGTTAATTGAATTGGTTCCACTTATGTATTACTTTGATTATGTATAAATGGTAAGTTTAATTCTGAATTATACAGGCTTACTAACTGTAAAGCTTACTCTGTTTCTTTTTCTATGTTTTATAGATGTTCGTTAGCTCGCTCGTTTCGGACAAGTCAGAGTTGCACATCACACTATCCAATTTCCAATTGGTACTTTTGATCTTGTGGATATTTGTAAATATGACATGTATAGGCTAGCTTAAGAGATGATAGTTATGTTGCTTAATATCATGACTTTGGTATGTTTTTGTGTATAAGTTAAGCCATGTGATTTGGCTTATTTTGGTACTATGTTTTGGTTGAATTCAATGTTTAATTATGGTATGTTTTGGCAAGGTATTGATGGAATGAAATTATGCAAATGGAGTCTTGATATGTAGTTGTTAAATGAATGGATTATGCATGATTTTAAATAGGTATTTGGGTATGAAATTATTAGGTTTTGATATGGAAAATAATGTGTATTGAAATGGTTATTTGGGCTACCTATTGAGTTGTAAAAATGTGGTTATTTATGCTTGTGAAATTGTGTTGTAGGTGGCAAAATGGCTTTGCAAATAGCCTATTTTTGTCCACATGGGCAGAGACACGGGTGTGTGTCCCAGCCGTGTGCGACCACGGTCATGCTGCACGGTCATGTGTCCCCTAGAGTACCCTTTCGAATTAAGTCAGTTTACCCTATAGTTTTCACACGGCCTGATACATGATCGTGTGTGGCCATTTCAAACAGCACACAGGCTAAAGACACGGGCATGTGATTGGCCGTGTAACCCAAGCCAGTATACTCTCTAGTTTTCACACGGCCTGGCACACGAGCGTGTCCTCGGCCGTGTGACACAAGTCAATATGTATGACCTGTTTTCATACGGTTTAAGACACGGGTGTGTCTACTAGCTGTGTGAGGCACAAGGCCGGTTCACACGGACGTGAGACATTTAAAATGTTGAAATTTTTCTAAGTTTCCAAAATTTTAATATGTTATCGATTTAGTCCCGAAAGCATGTTTAAAGCTTTGTAAGCTTGATTTAAGTACATATTGAATGTGAATGAATGTTATTGTTTGAAATAAGATGTTTTTGGGATAAATGATTGTTTTGAATTGAGTTACAAGTCCGGTAATGCCTCTTAACCTATTCCGGCGACGGTTACGGGTTAGGGGTGTTACAATTACATGTGTTATGTGTTCATGATTACTGTTGTGAAAGTGTATCTGTAGGCATGTCATACATGCCAAGTAACAATGATAATTATGTGCTTATGATGTAAATATAGAGTGATAGTAAACAGTAAATCAATATGTAATATATATGTGTTCTGTAACACCCCTAACCTGTATCTGTCGCTGGAACAGGGTTACAGAGCATTACCGAAATAAACAGATCAAATACAGACATTTCATATTATTTAACATTCATGTCAAATATTATTCATAAAGTCCCTTATATGAGCCCTCAAGGCCAAAAACATACATTAAAAAAAGTCGTGACTAAACTAGGTACTCAGAGAATTTTTCGCAAAATTTTAAAATTTTTCTTAAGTAGTACACACGGTCGTGTCCCACCCCGTGTCTATACCCATGTAACCCTCTGACTTGGGTTATAAGGCCAAGTCACACGCCCGTGTGCTAGGCCGTGTATAGGTGCAAGGGTCACACGACCAAGCCACACGCCTGTATGCCAGGCCGTATGATCAATTCTGAGCATTCTGTTTTCAAATTTTAAAGATGCAGCGGACACACGACCAAAACAAACGCCCATGTACTAGGCCCTGTGTCACACACGGCTGAGACACATGCCCATGTCTCTGCCCGTGTGGACGAAATAAGGCGATTTCTAAGCCATATTTCTCACCCAAATTTGCCTTCCACCTACATAAACACTTAAACATATTCTCAAGCCAATACAAGACATTAAAATTCATTCAAAATCAAGTCTTATACATGATATATTACCTCTTATAACCAAGTATACAAACTTACCTAACTTACCAAATTCACATATTTGCATGTTTTACCAAATATGGTAACTCAATTTAAGATAAAAATATGATTCTATCAATCAACCATTTCAAACACACATATCAAACATGATATAACCTCTTATATTCACATCAAAACGTGTCCATCACAAGCCATTTCAATGGCTAGTTATAACACTTATAAGCCCACATTGGCCAAATTATCCTATACATGCCATTATAACCAAAAGTAATTTACTATTTATACCGAAATGAGCCGAAGGATAGTGTGATGATGCTTCGACCAACCTCCAACCTTTATGAGCTTTCGAGTACTATAAAATAGAGGAAATAAAACAAAGTAAGCATTTAATGCTTAGTAAGTTCGTATAACAGGAAATTAACTTACCATTTATTTCAATTTTAAGGTAAGCTAACTAAACATGCTCAAACCAATTTGGCCAATTTCCTAAACACATATCCTCATCAAGCATGTTAGTCATGTAATTCATATAAATACCAAGAAACATGAATGAGCTAATCAATATTCAATTTCCACATACATGTATTTATCACTTCAAGTATTCGTGAACATGTACATATCATATCTTTGTACTTCAAATATTTCTCATAGTAATTCATATTGAATTCATTTCATCTCATATCGAAACTTTACCCATTGAATCATTTAAAAAATCGATGGATACAAGAGTAGTACACATGAAGTGTACGAAGCTGAAATTCAGCAATTCATATTCAGGGTTGCTCATTAGAGCACATAAAATAGAAGCTCTCTCTCGAGCCATATAACAGGAAGCTCATGTGAGCCATGTAACAGAAAGCTTATCCAGGCTATACAAATGGAAGCTCATAAAAGCCATAATCAGGAAGCTCATGCGAGCCAATAATGGGTAGTTCTGAAGAGCCATTAATCAGGAAGCTCTAAATAGCCATATATCGAGAAGTTCAAGCGAGCCATATCTGTAACACCCATATAACCCGTATCCGTCGCCGGAATGGGTTATGAAGTGTTACCAACCCAAAATACCATATTTGTACAAACACATTGATATAAGAACATTAGAAATTATATGAAAAGTGAAACACAATCAAAGATGGAAATTCAAACTTATATCGACATTCAAAAGTTGCCATATTCACATGGCTTATATACAAAGACGTCTCAAAATATCATTCACTTAAGTCTATTCTATACATGCCATACAAGCTCCAAAATATAGTAGTACCAAAATGATAGATAGTGTGACGAGTTGCTGACGATCCCTTTCCGAGCAGGTGACTGGAGTCAACAATCTATAAAACAAAGAAACGTAACAAACGGAGTAAGCTTTCATAAGCTTAGTAAGTTTTAAGCAATGCAACAAATAAACTCAATTATACATCAATTATTCAATTTCTCAAGAGGTCATTTTCTAAATATATTACCATTTGGCCAAATATACACAAGCACATAATGCACAATTAGCATTCTAATTCCACTTAATCTAAATTCATATGGCATAAATAAATCAAATATTTTCGCATACTTTCACACCTTGACCAAATGTATCATGATCATAGATATAGATATAACATTTATTCACATATGTATCACATTATACACTTATGATTCAATTCAAATCATACTCACATATAAATACATAATACGTACCTGGCCAACTTAACGTATTGAATGTATTCATTTGTCGTTCTAACACGAGGTATCTTAGTTTTAGACTTTTCTCAAATCACCGGCATTCAGCCTGCTAGGTTTAAAAACCCGAATTCATTCACCGGTATTTCACCTGCTAGGCTCGAAGCCCGATATCATTTCACTGGCATTATAGCCTGCTAGGCTCGAAAGCCCGAATAGTATCTCACCGGCATTTCACCTGCTAGGCTCGAAGCCCAAATAGTATCTCACCGGCATTATAGCCTGCTAGGCTCAAAGGCCCGAATAGTATCTCACCGGCATTATAGCCTGCTAGGCTCAAAGGCCCAAATAGTATTGTGTGATATTCAAATCAACAAGTTTCATATAACACAATCACACTAAATTGGGTACCAGCATTATTCGAATATATCATCCTACATTTTTTTCACTTTTATCTCATTTCATCACTCACATTTATCATTTGATAGTTTACACGTAACATCTTACTCATATTCATCTAACACTATCATTTGATCATGAAAGCATATCACATTTTACTTCCATTACAATTGCCATTCGGCCATATACATATATGACAAGTAATACTTAATTCTCATAATCTGTCATGTCATTATCAAATATTATATATATTTAACTACTTAAAACTTACCTCGAATATATTTTCGAACAGTCTCGGTTCGGCTATTCAACTATTTTTTGTTTTCCCTTGTCCAACCTTGGTTCTCTATGCTCTTGAGCTAATTCAAACAAAATTTAATTTATTAAGGTCCCATCAAGCTAGCTTATAGCCGAATATTCATTGTATACTTAGTTCACATACACAAACACAAAACTCATAAGGCTTATCACATTTTCATATATATATCTTTACCATATAGCCGAATATATATATAGCTCATCAAATAGGTATTTATTTACGTTTCCCTTTTAACACTTATTGATCAACTAGTCCATGCATTAGCCATTGACACATTCGGTCATTAAAGCAATAACCTGTTAACCTTCAAGCATTTTCTACCAAAATTTCTCCCAAGGCCGAATTCATCTACAACCTTTAGTACTTATACTAAGTTTATATTAATTTATACTCACACCATTAACCTAGTATCAATTAACTAAGTACTTTAAAATTTTCTTTAACTAAGTAACTTATCCAGAAATAATAAGGGAAAATTTAACAAGCTTAACTAAGTAACTTATCCAGAAATATTAAGAGCAAATTTAACAAGCTTAACTAAGTAACTTATCTGGAAATATTAAGAGCAATTTAACAAGCTTTAAATTCAACTTATAATTTGAGCATAACTCATCAAGGCATCCACACTAATTTATTATCCAAACATCCATAGACGAATACACATATTCTTTCATTCATTCGTAACAAAATTCTATCAAGCTTAAAACTTCATTTCATCATTTTAAAACGCAATATTACTCAATGTTATCTAAATTCACATTCGACAACTACACATACACACAAGCCGATTTCACCTTCTCATATAATGCACTTATATGAACATTTAACTAGCTCAAACTTCACTCATCTACAATTTCTCATTAAAACCTAAAGACAACAACCAAATCCCTTCAATTTCTTTCATGGTCGAAAGCTCACAACAGAACAAATTTTCAAAATTTAAACATGGGTTAACCAAGAAATGTTTTGACCATGCTAATTTCACAAGAATTTCAAGAAAAAAAATACATGAACATACCTTTGAATCATGTAGTAAATGACCGAATGTTGCTTGAGTTTCTTTTCTCTCCTAATTTCGGCTATGAAGAACAAAGTTGAACAAGCTTTGTCCTTTTCCTCTTTTGTTATTTTATTTATCTTTATTTTATGATAATAAAGCCATTAAATTTAATAATTCTAATTTAAAATGCATATTTTATTTATCACCCTCATTATGGCCTGCCACTATACATTAAAGTGCAAATTTTGACATGCAAATCCACCTATTTTACACCATAAATTATTTGGCCACTACAAAATAACCTATAGCATTTTCAAAAATTTTCACATAAGTCCTATTTAATAATTTCACATACAATTGACAAGATCAAAGCATGAAATTTTCACACATGCACTTTCACATATAATAAACACAGAACATAACATTTAATTATTTTTGTGACTCGATTTCATGGTCCCGAAACCACTTTCCGACTAGGGTCAAATTAGCGCTGTCACAATATCGGAAAGCTCCGGAGAGCCATTAATAAGGAAGCTCCCAAAGAGATTTTAATCGGGAAGCTCACAAAGAGCCATATATCGGGACGCTTATAAGAGCTATGATGTGTCTACAACACATGCATAATCACAACCAATTGGGATGATCCGAAGAGCTATTAACGGGAAGCTCGTAAGAACCATATAACGGGAAGCTCGAGAGGGCCATATATCAGAATGCTCATGAAATCTAATAACGGGACGCTCTTTTGAGCTATGGTGTGTCTGCAACATATGTAGGACCACAACCAATTCGGGAACCCTATATCCATCGAATTCATTTATTTAATCGGGATTTAATATTTATCAAACATTATCATATATGTGACCGATTTTCATACACATCAATTATACAATACACATACACAACATTCAATTTAAAACATATAAATATACAATTTAATTACACAAACTTACCTCGACAATCGTTCGTGTACATAAAATCTACTAATCCGATACTTTTTCTTTTCCTCGATCTAACTCCGTATTTGGTCTATCTGGATCTATATAAATGAATTTAATATCAATTTAATACAATTCCTATTCAATTTAATCTAATTCATATCCTAGGAAAAATTACCATTTTGCCCTTGTACTTTTAATAAATTCTGATTTCGTCCCTAGGCATGGAAAATGAAATTCATGCAATTTAGCCCTTATTCCAAGCCTAGCCGATTTTTACATATAACATTATCAGCCCATGTATTTCATAAAATTTAGAATTTTTCCATAATTTTACATCTTTTCAATGTAGTCCCTAAATCACAATTTCATAAAAATTCACTTGACAAAAGTTGTTTATCTGTTAACAACCTTTCATTTTCTATCATAAATTTCATAATTCATGCATATTCATCCATAGAAAAACTTTAATACTTTGATAATTTTACAAATTAATCCTTGAGATAGCTAGATTAAGCTATTACAATCTTGGAAACCTAAATATCATTAAAAACGAGACTTGAATACTCACCGAATTGAACCAAATAAGCTTGCTACATTCAAGCTCTTCTAACTAGGGTTTCCATGTAGAATAATTTTGGAAAGATGATATAAAATGATGATATTTTCTATTTAGTTAAAATATCATCTTTTATTATTTCACCTTTCCAATTTAGTCATTTTCTTTATTTAATTTTTCATTGATGAATCATCATACTTATCTACTAACTCATCTTAATGGTATATTTTCCATATAAGGACTTCAAATTTTGAATTCCATAGCTATTTGATCCCTTTAGCTACTAGAATTCAACTTTTGCATGTTATGCAATTTGCTCCTTTTATCAATTAGACATGTAATCGATAAAATTTTTCTTAACAAAAATTTTATACGATATTCCTATCATAATACAGACCATGAAATAATATTAAAATAATTTTCCTTTCGAACTCGGATTTGTGGTCCAGAAACCATTGTTCTGATTTCATTGAAAACGAGCTGTTACATGTTTAATAACAGATATTTTGGCCTTGTGATTCTTGAAACCATTGGATATAGTTGGCATGCCATAGGATTGTGAGTACTCACTTATATGTTATATGATTTGGACATTGAGGCCTTAGGACATGTTTGAGGGATAAGGGAATGTGAGCTATGCTCCATTCAATGGGACATATGAGGGGAATAATGATAGTGTTAACTTTATGCTTCACTAGACATGTTTGACTCGATGAGTCTATGTGGTGTGTTGGAGATCCGTGTATCTGATGACTAATGATAGAGCATACTTTTATGTTTCATAGCACAAGTGTCAAATTATATCAAACTGTATATATGTGTAATGTGATGTATGCCTAAATGAGTATGTGGTTGCTATGCAAATTAGCTATAAATATGATTATATGTATTGAGAAGTATGCATGAACATGTATGTATTGACTATGTAAAATAAACTACCAAGTATGCATGTGACGTAAAATATGTTAACTAAGTTAAGGTTGCTATAATTATGCTACTTGTAGGTTTCGCTAATGCTCGATAAACTGTTTGCACGTAGTTGTTCTAGGCATTCACTGAGCTTGTTAAGCTCACTCACTCCCTTATTAAACCATTGCAGATTAGTAGCATTTCGGTATGAGCGATGTGGTTCCGAGGGTGATCCAAGCAAGTCTATTTTCGTTATTTTGTAGGTGTTATTGTTTATTCAGTTATGTTTTGGGAATAAGGCAATATGGTAGACTTTTACTGATTTTGTCATGATGTTTTGGATGCCTCCATAGACTATTTATTCTTAAGTTTATGAGATTCGTTTCGTAATATGTTGATTATATCTTGGATTTACTTTTAATGTTTGAGACTATTATTACGGCCATTTTGAAGTTAATTTGATGATGATGTGATAGCATGATGGATTGGTACATGTTGGAAATGATTTATATGCTCAAGTATGTCGTATTTTTCTGGTCTGGAATAGAGGTATCGATATTTATGTTGTAAAAATGATACCTCTGTGATTTTGAAATGTGTAGGGAGTTAGTAATGTAACACCCCATACCCGTATCCTACACCGTGACAGAATACGAGGCTTTGCCTCACTTAAATTTGTGCTTACAACTAATTCGAGTCTTCATGACTTGGAAAATTTTAAAACTTTCTTAAACTTATCAATATATTCTTAATATGGGCTTACGAGGCCCAAAACACATATCGAAAATCATTCGGGACCAAACCGGGTCCTTTTTGCCAATTATAGAAAATGTCACTTGACATAGAGGCACACGCCCATGTGAAAGGGGCACACGCCTATGGGGCCAATTCAACATGGTCGTGTTGATGGCCCGTGTGGCTCACATGGCCTAAACAATATAGGGACACGCTCGTGTCCTCTACTCGTATGAAATTTATGTAACATCCCGAAATAGGGCCTAATCGAAATAGTGGTTTCAGGACCACAAATACGACATCAAAATATTTATTTTATGATTATTATGAGGCCTAGAATATGAGAATATGCATGTGTTAAAGTTTCATGAAGAAATTCGTTGAGTATGGTGTCCAATTGGAAATTAGGGACTAAATTGAATAAATTGCAAAACTTGGATTCTAGAAGTAATTTGTATGAAATTTCTTTAGATTGTAAATTAGAAGGTCTTGGAGAGCAATTTTCCCAATTTCTAAGTTTTTGGACAAAAATAGGCTTGCATGGATGAAATTTTAAAGAAGGGCTTAAGGGCATTTTGGTTATTTCACATTTTAACGAAATAAAATGGGAAAAAGAAGGCAAAAGTCAGCCATTTCCTTCTCCATGGCTACCGAAAATTGAAGGGACACCATAGCTAGGGTTTTCAACATTTTCAAGCTCAATAGTAAGTGCTCTCAAGCCCCGTTTTTAATGTTCTTTGTATTTTTTAGATTCTTGTAGCTTGCTCTCTCCATTTCTACCCATATTTCATGCTAGGGTTCATGTTTAAAAATTTACCCATGCATGAGATTCTTGTATTTTGATGGATTATAGAGGAAAATGAAAGTTGGATGAGTGTTAAACATCTTTTTCTAAGTGGTTTTCATGAAAAACCCCTAAAAGGACCTTTTTGCAAAAGGTGTAAAATATGTGGTGGAAATGACAAATAATGGAAAATATGGGCTGCCATAAGAGGAAAAAACATTTGGCTAGGCTTGGGCAAGATAGAAATTGCATGTGTTTCATTATACAAGCCTAGGGACTAAATTGTAAAAATGTTAAAGGCTAGGGGCAAAACGATTATTTGGACCGAGGGTGAAATTTAGACTTGAAAAGTATAATGTGTGGTGTTAATGATCTATTTTTATTGTTATAGACCCCGAAGAACAAATTTCGAAGGTCGATCGAGGAAAATGAAAGGTTTCAGAATAACCGGAACACGATACAGAACGAGTACCAGATAAGTTCAGATAGCTTAAAGTAAACTCCAAATATGCCTAATTATATGATTTGTGAATGAATGTTAATTGCATTTATTAATAGCATAAGATTTTATGAAATATATTCCTAATAATGATGTGTTGAAAAATTGTCTTGGTTGAGGTTAAAAAGGGAATTCGATTGATAAACCATGTTTTATATGCGTATTGAGATCCTGCACGTGTTGCAGAAAGGATTTAGCCCAGACGGGTAATCCGTTGATCTCAATGATAGAAAGGATCTAGCCAGGACGGTTGTTCCTTGAGTGATCGAGCCTCCCGAGGAATATATGTGTATAAAGGATTTAGCCCGGACGGGTAATCCGATCAGGGTTTAAATTTAGCCTGGACTGGTAATTCAGATCCGAGCTCATTAAAGGTGTTTGTCGTAATAAGGGATTTAGCCTAGACTGGTAATCCCGGCATCACTTTATGAGTTTACGATATGGGGGATTTAGCTTGTACTGGTAATCCCGGCATCATTTTATGAGTTTACGATATGGGGGATTTAGCCTGGACTGGTAATCCTGCCATAAGATGTGAGGTTCGTAGGAGTGCACACCTAAAATGATCATCCTTATGTATTGATGGTTAATGGATATTCCATCGAGATTTCCCAGAAACTCAACGGGATTAATATGGAATATAAAGATGAAACGGTGAATGATAAGCTCATCTAATGATAAATTACATGATGTATTATGATTGTGACTAACTTGTGGATTTAATGCAAGTGCTAGGGAAACCATTTCATTCTAGCCGGTTTTATTGCCTATTATGGTTGTATGTTAATTATCAGTAAGTTTACTTTCTAGTTATCCGAGCTTACTAAGTATGAAAATGCTTACCCCTCTCTTTTCCCTGTCTTTCAGAGCTCGAGGACTCGTAAAGGTTGGAAGACGGTTAGAGAGTCAACACACTATCAATTAGTCCAGCTTTGGTACATAGATACTTTATTTTGTTCAATGGCATGTATAGTTATTTTTGGGTCATTTTGTTATATGTGTCTTTTGGCTAGCAATGTAAAGGCTTGAATGTTATGTCTATTCGTTTTGTGTATGGCCTTGATATATGGCCTGTATTGGTGTAGGTTGCTATCCTACTAATCATGCAATTTTTACTTGTTGAAATGATTACATGGTGTATCATGAATGGATACGATAAATGTGACCAATTCATTTGAAATTAGGAGGATCAGAGTTGGCAATGAGTTAAAAGACGAGCCAAATCCGATATTGTGATTCATGAGAGTATAATCTTTAATTCAAAAAGGGTAACCTAGCATGTGCAAAACCAAGGATATAAGGTTTACATGCAATTGACAATTATGATAGAACTTGAGTGCAATTAGGGCATGTTAGATATCAGTGGAAGCTACAGATGAGAGTGGGCAATTGAGGGTGACCAAAGGCTTGAAAAGTAGCCTAATAAGGTCCACACGGGTAAACACACGGGCGTGTGTCCAGGCCGTGTGTGACACATAGATCACCCTTGGGCGTTTGATATGACTATGTGTCCCCTGCGCCTAAAATTTAAAGTCAGTGTTGAACACGGGCTAGACACACGGGCGTGTGTCTTGGCCTTGTGAATCTATCAGAATGCTCAAGTTCTGGACACGGGTGACCACATGGGCGTGTTTAGGCCGTGTGAAAAACACGGGCTAAGGAGACGGGCGTGTGCCTTTGCCGTGTGAAAACCCCTGTAGGTTCGAATTAGAAATTAAATTTTAACCAATGCACACGAGCGTGTGTATGATCTCAACACGGGCGTGTGAGGTATTAACCTATAAGTTTTCCTCAGATCTTTAGTTTGGTCCCGAACCTTTTTCAATATTTGTTTAGGGCCTTGTAGACCTAAAATTGGGACACTACAGTGTTAGTGGATTTGTTTTGAGTTGAAACAAAATTTTATAACCCGTATTTTTCGTTTATGTTCGCATATATGTTCAGTAACACCTCGTACTTGTCCCCGGTCTCGGATACAGGTAAGGGGTGTTACAATTTATTTCAAATGCACACCTACAAGGGTTTTCACATGGCCTGGCACACACCCGTGTACATGACCCGTGTCCTTCACACGGCCATGACACGCCCATGTACTAGCCCTTGTACAAAAACATGAACATTCTATTTCTAACATCAGCAACCCCAAAATGTCACACGGCCAAGGCACACGCCCGTGTACTAGGCCGTACCCTTCACACGGCCGTGTCTCTGCCTGTATGTTTATTATCATGCATACTGACTTAAAATTTTTAGGTGCAGGGGACACACAGCCAGACCACATGTCTATGGGGTAGATCCTGTGTCACATACGGCCTAGACACTCGCCCGTGTGCCTACCCGTGTGGACAATATAAGGCTATTTACCAAGCCCCATTGCCACCCTTACATATGTAATTCTATACAAATACCAACCAATACCAAAACAAGCATAATTCCTATAACCAAATCAGCCACAATAGACATCCAATCAACCATGAGAATGCATCTTTTATAAATTCAAAATGAATGTTAGCCATCATTCAAGGCTTAATACAAATTGAAGGGTTTCCAACCCAAGCCAATACATATGGCCAAACCTCAATGACACAAAATAATAAAGTCTAAGTCCTATACATGCCATATTCAAAAATATAAATCCAACTATACTGAATGCTTTGGTTGATAGTGTGATCAATATCTTTGACTTCCGGTGATCCTTGAGCTAGTTAGACGACACTGTAAGGAAATGAAAGGGGAAGGGAGTAAGCATAACAGTTTAATAAGTTGCATATAAGTAAGTATACAACAACAATTTATCAAAAATCAACATGCTCATAACAGCAAGGTAGGCATAAGTATAACTTACTCATTACCATCCATACAAGTCACATAATATACATATTAAGCTCATATCTCATACGTACCAATTAGGCACCTGTACCACTCACAACACGATTATACTTTCCTCATTAGCTTAAGAACATAACTTTCACCATTGAACCATTCAGAATACTACCGGATATTACATAAGCCTCAAGCATAGGGTATGGTACCTATGCCATGTCCTAGACACAGTCTTACACAGGCTCATATCTCAAGCCGATGCCATGTCCCAAACATGGTTTCACACTGACTATCATCTCGTAGTCGATGCATGTCCCAAACATGTCTTACACTGGCTTACGTCTAGAGGCCAATGCATGTCCCAAACATGTCTTACACTATCCCTCGTCTCAATGCCAACGCCATGTCCCAAACATGGTCTTACACTAGATCTCATAATGTGGCTGATGCATGTCCCAGACATGTCTTACACTAGCTCACACATGAATGACCCAAATGTCATGGCATGAATATCTAATTTACTTCCTAAGGTTCCAACAGAAATTCTACTATCTCACTTATCATTATACATTCTCAATTTCACAATCAAGCAATTTATGTTGTAATAATTCAAGCACATATAATTAACAATGTAGTTGTATTATTTACATACAACTTACCTCGGATTACAAAATGTGGCAACTAGTTGATTTAGTCGGTTTACTTGGCTTTCCCTCGATTTAGGCTCGGATCCGGGAATTCTTGATCTATAATAGAAAAATGTACTCATTTTTTCTCTAATTAGAATTAGGCAAATCAAAAATTTACTTCTTTGGTAAAATGACCATTTTATCCCTAGACCTTGACAAAATGACCATTTTACCCTTAGGCTCGAAAATCGATTTTTATAGAATTTCTTTATTTCTCAAGACTAGCCGAACCTATTTTACTCTTATATCAACTCCAAATTCCCACTATTTCACACATTTTTCATCTATTTTACAACTTATGCAAAATGGTCCCCTTAGGTGTTTTCATGCTAACACCTTTCACAATAGTTGTTTATGTCACACCCAAGGCTCGTATTCTTCCATAAAATTTTAGAAAACAACCTAGATGCTCTCATGGAAAAACCCTAGACCTTCAACCATTTTGCAAAATAGACCCCTCATTTCAAAGCTCATGCTTCAAGGGTCTCAAAAGTACAAAAATCATTAACAAAGGACATGGAAATCACTTACTTGTGAGTGCTTCAAGTTGCTGAAAATTTTAAGCTTTCAAACCCCCTTTATGGCTGATTTTTGGTAGAGAAAGAAGATGAAAAAGGGATGATATCATCCTTCCTTTATTTATTTCTATTTTAGTAAAAAATAAGCTACCTAACTCACCAAATTTGAAAATTTTGTCTCCTCTTTGACCCTATGGCTGGCCATGCTTTCTTTTAAGGGTCTAATTGCCCTTTAAAATCCCCAAATTTTGATTCTCTAATAAAATAACACCTTTAGCTATCAAATTAGGACTTTTTCACTTTGTGCGATTTAGTCCTTTTTCGCAATTGGGCTCACAAAAGTTAAAATTAGCTCACCAAATTTTTCATGCACTGATATAAACATGCTATGACTCTATATTAATAATAAAATAATTTCTATGACTTCATATTTGTGGTCCTGAGACCACTATTCTGACTAGCTCCCAAAATCGGACTATTACAAGTAACGTAATTTGGTATCGATACCCTAACGCGAGTATCGATACTCGAGGTAATATTATCTATGCTTTTACAAAGGTACCGATAATTTCTAAGACTTTGATTTTTTTTTTGAGAAATAAAATGCTAATTTGGTACCGATTTTCCATACCGTATTAATACCGTGCAAGGAAAATATCAATACCCATATTCTAGTATTGATATCTTCGTAATTAGTTTTGAGATTTTGCTAAATAGACCTTATGCATGTTTAATTATTGTTATAAGACTATTTGATGCATGTTTAGCATATAACCATGATAAATAAAGAGTAAGATTAACTTAAACCTATACGAATACTAAAATTGAAGACGTTTCTTTTAGAATAAGCATTTAATTATTGCGTATGACATGAGACGGTGGCGTGACATCCTAATATTCAGGCTCAGCGACCGGATTGGGTATAGGGTGTTACAAAATGTGTTTTTATAAAATGCAGTGGTCAGAGGAGCTACTTTGACGTAGTAGATGAAGATAGGGAAATTGGTGTAATGGAGGAATGGGCAGATTGTTATGGGATTCAAGGGAGTTTTGCTGCAACATGTAAAATGTTATCTACTGGTCCTTCGGGGCATCACCATGTAAATGTTATATAGGTCCTTTGGGACAACACCGTGTAAATGATATATAGGTCCTTTAGGGTGACACCTTAAATAGGGTTTACTGATTCTTTAGAATCAAAAGTTCATGGGTAGTCATGGCATGATCCAGTGGTGAATAGGTACTTATTATGGCAAAGATGGAGTCTACTAGGATAGTAAACAGGGAAGTCTGTCGGGGTACAAAAAGGGAGGTTGTTATATGACTCGCATAACGAGTAGTTTGACAAGATGATCATGGTGTGTTTAAAAATGCAAGTAAGCGTGCATATATATTGGATCCACAAAAATGCAAAGATAGAAGTAGAAGTATTTAAACACTACACATGTAAAAGGAAGGGCTATTTCCTTCAAGTAAACTATTATAAGTATCTGTCATTTAAAGTCCGCCATAGTTGATGTAAAACCATCACTGTCCGCCATAGTTGATGTAAAACCATCACCAGTGAATGGAAAAGTTGGGAGAACAGAGGGACGGCTAGAACAAGTTATAGAGAAGAACTAACGTGGGTTTTGTGAATATAAATGGGGAAAATAGGGTGAAAATTAAATTTTGGTTTAATTGTCTTTTAAAAACTCATAATTTAGACCCTTTTACAAATCAACCCTTATTTTAAATTAAATATCTTATTTTCAAAAAAAATTTAATTTTATAAAAGCTATAGAGGAAAACAATTTCGATTACCATGCTTACGAAACTCTCGAGCACTTTAAAGCTAAAATTCGTAAAATACCCTTAAAACTCTTATGCCCAATTTTGGGGTGTTACAGGGAAGCAAACTTGTGCAGTCTTATGAGTAATGGTTTGCCAGAATGGTAAGTCAGTTGTTTATTACGTGGGACAAGTGAGGTTCTAGGTTAGTCTTGTGCCTAAGGTGGATTACAAGAAAAGTAATCCAATCACATGTGACCCAGTATAGGGGGAAATCAAAATAGGTCCAGGATGGCGAGGCCCAATATGAGAAAACAAATTTGATGGGATGTTAATGAATCCTCTCGGACTATAGTAAGAAAAGTGGGAAGATCACCAAAGAAGGTAAGTCTTAAGAACCTTTGGACGAAAGACAAGAGAGCACTACCATAGAGGTACAATATGGTAGATGGGTGAACAACCAAGTAAGATAGAGGATAATGTATACCCTGTATGTGGGGTGTACGAAAGGAATGAAATACGAGAAGTAAGGATAGGACTTACTGATACAGCGATGTATCTGGATATAGTCGAGGGAAAAGAGTTCGACCAGAGAAAGGTCTCAAGGAGAGCTGAGTAACTCGAAGGATCAGGTGGAGTTCGCCGCCTTGATAAAGAATGCCCACCTTAATCGAGCGGAGAGATAATTTATATTGATTTTATTTTACATTTCTTACCCTTGTGTGATATGGCTAATTTATGGTGCAACAAAGGAACTCACTAAGTTCATTTGAACTTACAAGAGTTTGTATGATGTTCACAAGATTTGCGAGGTTGATTAAGGACTTCGAGGAGGAACTAGCTAGACAGGGATGAGATCAATGATTGCAGACGAATGGAATTATGCACATAGGAAGGGAGTACTATTGGAGGCTTTTCCCCAAAGTTGTTATGTTATGACTAGACAACATCCTTAGGATTTGAGTAGAGGATTAGTTAGCTTCTGAAAAGAGTTGTAAGAATTTCATTATAATTAAACAGTCGGGGAAAAGACAAGAATTTGAGAGACTAAGTATTTAGTGTCTTAAGGCCCTGGGTTGTAAGAATTATTATTGATTTTATTATAGTCTATTTCATAATAGTTTAGCCAATAGAAATTAAGGTTAAGAGAACCTGGTCCATTATGATGGTCCATACCAGGATTCGATGGATGAGTCGGGCGTGGGATGTTACAAAAAGGACCAATTTTGTTCGTGGACTTAAAATCTCAATCCATGATGACAAGCCTTGTGAAAAATGTTAACAAGCTTAGGCTTTACACTTCAAAGACCCCACTCAAGCTCACACACCTATCCATGTTATGATTAGTCAACTTGCAGTGATTTTTAGAAGGGATCCAAGCATTTCTGGGTCAATATGTCTAGTTATTGATAGAATGTCTATCTCTTAGCTTCGCAATGCATTTTGAATCACTTGATTTAGAGTTCGAGAATGTAAGTTATGATTATTTTAGTGAAGAATGTGCAAGCAAAATTTTTGAATGAGATTATTACGGAAATTACAAGTTTCGGGCTCTTTATTTGAGTTTAAATCATATTGAGTTTGATTTTTAAGGTTAATTTTCATTATATGTGAGCCCAATATTGTATTTACTAAGTTGTGACACCCCAAAATTTACCCTAGTCGGGAAGTGGTTTCGGGACCGCTAAACCGCGTCATAAAAATAATTAGCTATCATATTTGATGCTTATTATATGTATATATGCATGTGTGAAAATTCCATGTTTGAATTTTTTTAATTGAAGGTGAATTTTAGTAAATAGGACCTGTGTGAGAAAATCTGGAAATGTGATTGGTTAAATTACAAGGACCTATTAAAGCATGTGGTGAGAATAATGGCTTTGCATGTCAAATACCCCTTCTTTTATACATAGTGGCCGGCCATGATGGAGCATATATTAGAATAGGTGGTAAGTTTCCATGAAGTGGTCATTATTTTATGTAAAGGAAAGGAAATAATAAAAAGAAATACTAAGGATAATAAAAGAAGTAACAAAAAAAAGGGGGTCATTACCTTGTTCTTCTTAGCCGTACAAGAAGAAGAAAAAGGAGGGGGGGAGCAAAGGCATTCGGCCTTTTGAATGAAGAGGAGGTTAGTAAATTTTGTTAATTTTTCTTTTGAAATAATAGTTGTTTGGGTTAATCATCACGTTTTTCTTACCTAGCCATACTAAAATTTCGAATTTAGAGTGTTGGATGGAGCTTTCGGTTATGGTATGTGTGAGAAGAACTTGATTTTTTCTTACCTTTAAGTTTTGATGGATAAAGAAACAAAAGGTTGTTGATGAAAGAAATTAATGTGTTAAGAGATTATATGAAACTTATTCATGTTTATATATGTTATATGCATTGAAAATGGTTGATGATTTTGGAGGTGATTAGCTTGAATCGGCCATGGTATATCCATAAACACGATCTATGCTTGTTATGTTACTCATGGTTAAAACGATTCGGCTATGACTCTTGTAAAAAAAAAGTAAAAATAGGCATGTGAATTTAAAAGATGGTATGAACAAATGTGGAGTTTTGCTAGTTTAAGAGTATTCGGCCAAGTGTTCATGTGGTGGAAATTAAGTGTTAAATGGAATGAAAATGATGTTATATGGGGGTATGTATATTCGGCCATATGAGTGAATACATAGATGATGTTAAATTTGATTATGTATAATGGGCCATATAGAGTACACATGGTGATATTAACCTTAATTCTTTATAATTGATCAAGTGGATGATGTTGGTTTATATGGTCGAATTTGAATTATGAATATGTACCTTGAAATAGAATGTTGCCGTATGCTTCTTTTGATATGAAACTATTAATGTTACGGGATATAAATAACTAGCAAGGTAATTAAACTAGTTGATTTATTTATTTAAGCTCAAGAACCTAAAGGAGAGGCGTCCAACAAGGGGAAATCGAAGGTCATCGAGTAGCCGACTCGGAATTATTTTACCCAACATAAAGTAAGTCATTAAGCATATACTTGGTATTAATTCAAATGGTCATAACATCTATGTAATGATGCCGAATGGAATGAATAAATATATATATATACATGTATGTATGTGATGATGAAATTGTTGAATGAAAAGAAAGGAGGTGAGATGTGTTGAGTTGTTGATCTCGGCACTAAATGTGCGGGTATAACCATTTATGACCATGAGATTGGCGCTAAGTGTGCGGGTTTAAATTGTACAGAACTAAGTGTGCGAGTTGGACTATGTAGCACTAAGTGTGCGAATTGACTATGTAGCACTAAGTGTGCGAATTGACTATGTAGCACTAAGTGTGCGAGTTTGATTATGTAGCACTAAGTGTGCGAGTTGACTATATAGCACTGAGTGTGCGGACTTAATATACATCCTTGAATCATTATGGACACTATGTGTGCGACACTATTGAGTCGATCATGGACAGCGGATCGGGTAAGTGTCTTGAGTTCATGGCTAATAGGTGCTATGTCTATACTTGGTGTTGAGCTTGGTAAGTTTGAACCTATGTGACAAATATACTTGAAGTCACGTACATAAAATTTATCGTAGAATGGGTGAAAGGCCGTTTAGTTGTATGTTTGTAACGAAAATAAAATGATTTATGAAAATGCCTCGAATATCCTATTGATGAGTATGTGGATTGTGAATGCATAAATTGGTATGAAATTGAACCGATAGGTTGGAGGAACTATGGTATGGTTCAGAATGGATGGAGTAATTAGCCTCGTTCCATTCTGTTTTCTCTTGTGATAATGTTATTGATGGATGGTAGTGCATAGCTTATGACTTACTGAGTTATAAACTCACTCGGTGTTTCCTTGTCACCTATTCTAGGTTTCTTGGACACATCTCTTTTTGCGTGGTCGGGCCGTCATCGAAGTCATCACACCGGATAGCAAGTTTTGGCACTTTCTTCTTAGTCGGCTTAGGAGAATATTTCGGCATGTATAGGCTATTATGTTGTGTTTGAACTTTAGTATGTAAACTTTAAGCCATGCGAAAATGGCATGAATGTTCGATTGAGTTGGATCAAGGAGTAGGCATGAAATGGACCTAGTTACTTTCGTAACAGATGCTGGCAGCAGCAGTGACATGAGATTGAAAAATCAAAAAAAAATAGTAGGAGTGGAATTAATTGATGAATAAATTATGTATTCGAAGCTCGATGAGTCTATTTTCATATAGAAGCAACGAAAAGATCATATGGACAGTATGTTAAGAGATATTCAGGTTCTCGTGAGACAGGGCTAGAACGGTTTCTGGATTCCCTGCTCCGACCTTGGAAATTCATTATAAATTAACCAGAGATAATTAGGAGTCATGCTATATATGTATAGATTCCTCTCTGAGTCTAGTTTCTATAGAAACAAACGGCATCAGCATTGAAGTTCTGTACAGGGAGATATCCAGGTCGTAACGCGCAAAGGTCAGTGTAGTCGACCCCAGTAACTTGGGAGAATTTGACTAATAAACTGTACTAATTGGCCCAACCAAAAATTCTAGAAAAAAACATGTAGATGGGAATATGAGTCTAGTTTCAGGGAAAAATCACGAAACTGATTTTCGAGTTGTGAAACTCAAGATATGATTTTTAAAGCGACAAGTACGCAGATTAGGCAGTGTCTGGAAAATATCTTTTTAAGGGGTTATAGTCTGTTAACACCTCGTGTTCGACCCCGGTGTCGGTCTCGGGTTCGGGGTGTTACATTTGATTGGTATCAGAGCTATGGTTTAGTCAGCTCTAGGACTACCATAGCACGTATGAGTCTAGCTATACATGCCGAATGTTAATGTTTAACTGTGTGATGACTTCTGACGGTTAAAATTTATGTCTTGATTAGTAAATGGATCCCGGTGTAGAGAGAACCTTGGCGGATGACATTGAAAGTGTAGCGGCTGCTCCTGCACAAGGGACGCCGCCTGTTGAACCTCAGTCATCTGCGAATAATCAAGGTGAGGGGGCTAAACAAGCCTTCTTTACCATGATGAATGAGTGGGTCGCGCAATATGCCCGAACCAACCCGGCTGTCCAACAATTCCCGAATTTGAATAATCCACCCCAAGAGCCCGTAATGCCATCAGTCACTGATCCTGTGAGGCTGAGTAAGCCACCTGTAGACTTGATTAGGAAGCGCGGGGCTGAGGAGTTCAAGGCCATAGTTACTGATGATGCCGAAAGGGCCGAGTTCTGGGTTGATAACACCATTCGGGTGTTCGATGAACTGTCATGCACACCTGACGAATGTCTAAAATGTGCTGTATCTTTGTTGCGAGACTCAGCCTACTATTGGTGGAGGACCCTGATTTCCATAGTCCCAAACGAACGAGTAACTTGGGACTTCTTTCAGACGGAATTTCGAAAGAAATATATTAGTCAACGGTTCATTGATCAAAAGCGTAAGGAATTCTTAGAACTCAAGCAAGGTCGTATGACAGTATCTAAATACGAACATGAATTCGTAAGACTCAGTAGGTATGCCCGGGAGTGTGTAGCTGATGAGGTTGCTATGTCCAAAAGATTCGAGGAAGGATTGAATGAGGATTTAAATCTACTAATGGGTACTTTGGAAATAAAAGAATTCGTAACACTAGTCGAACGAGCCTGCAAGGCGGAAGAACTTGGAAAGGAGAAGAAGAAGGCTGAATTTGAAGCTAGAGACTACCGTAAAAGATCGACGGGTAAAGCTCCGTTCTCAGCCGTAAAGAAGTTCAGGGAGGACACTAATAAGTCGAGGACGACTGCGGGAATTTCCATCAGAGCAAGACCATCGACGGACTCCCGAGCTACTTCGGTAGCTAGTGTGGGCAATAATCGTCTAGAGAAACCTGAATGTCCCCAATGTGGAAGACGACACATAGGTGAATGTTGGGGTAAGACTATTAACAGGGCCTGTTACGGATGCGGTTCGAAGGACCACTTCATTAGAGATTGCACGGAGCTTGATGAGAAGAATAAGATTCAAGGTGCAAGACCTAGTGGAGTGACAACTAGAGGTAGACCACCGATAATTTTAGGAGGTAGGGGTGGTAGTCAGAGAGGGACCTCTGATACGGCTGTTCGAGCCGAGAACCGTACTCCTGCTAGAGCATATGCTATTCGCGCACGAGAAGAGGCATCCTCCCCTGACGTCATCACTGGTACCTTTACTCTCTTTGATACTAATGTGATTGCATTGATTGACCCTGGCTCTACTCATTCATATGTATGTGAAACCTTAGCATGCAGTAAGACTCTACCTGTTGAGTCTACTGAGTTCGTAATTCGGGTGTCAAATCCCTTGGGTCGTTACGTGCTTGTCGACAAAGTGTGTAAGAGATGTCCCCTAGTAATTCGAGGTTCTTGTTTTCCGGCGGACTTGATGCTTTTGCCGTTTGATGAATTTGATGTTATTCTTGGTTTGGATTGGTTGACCGCGCATGATGCAGTTGTGAATTGCAAAAGTAAACTATCGATTTGAGGTGCGCAAATAACGAGATAATCCGAGTTGAGTCTGCGGACTTAAGGGGGGTTGCCAGCTGTAATATCAGCAATGTTGGCCCAGAAATATGTAAGAAAAGGGTGCGAAGCATACCTTGCGTATGTACTTGATGACAAAGAGTTAGAAAAGAAACCCGAATCTGTGCCGGTGGTTTGTGAATACCTGGATGTGTTTCCTGAAGAGTTACCGGGTTTGCCACCTGTTCGGGAGATAGAGTTTGGTATTGAGCTTGTACCTGGAACTACGCCAATTTCGATAGCTCCGTATCGTATGGCACTAACCGAGTTAAAAGAATTGAAAGCTCAATTGCAAGAGTTGACGGATAGAGGTTTCGCTCGACCAAGTTTCTCACCTTGGGGTGCACCAGTATTGTTCGTGAAAAAGAAGGACGGAACCATGAGGTTGTGCATTGACTATCGTCAACTAAATAAAGTGACGATAAAGAATAAGTATCCGTTACCGCGTATTGATGATTTGTTTGATCAATTAAAGGGAGCATCAGTGTTTTCAAAGATACATTTGAGATCGGGTTATTATCAGTTGCGGATTCGAGATTCGGACGTACCCAAAACTGCTTTCAGAACGAGGTACGGTCACTACGAGTTCTTAGTGATGCCGTTTGGGCTCACTAATGCCCCTGCGGTGTTTATGGATTTGATGAATCGGATCTTCAGACCATATCTGGATCGGTTCGTAGTTGTGTTCATTGATGACATCTTGGTCTATTCAAGAGATGAGACCGAACATGCTGAGCATCTGAGGCTAGTGTTGCAAACTTTGCGGGATAAGCAGTTATGTGCTAAGTTCAGTAAGTGTGAGTTCTGGTTAAGAGAGGTTAGCTTCTTGCGTCATGTGGTATCCGCATCGGGTATTCGAGTTGACCCGAGCAAAATTTCAGCCATACTTAACTGGAAGCCTCCGAGAAATGTTACCGAAGTCCGGAGCTTCCTAGGGCTCGCCGGTTATTACCGACGATTTGTCAAAGGTTTCTCGATGATAGCCACACCAATGACGAAGCTACTTCAAAAGGATGTTAAGTTTGAATGGACGGAGAAATGTCAGAAAAGTTTCGATCAACTGAAAACTCATTTGACTGAAGCTCCAATTTTAGTGCAACCCGAATCAGGTAAAGAGTTTGTCATCTATAGTGACGCATCCCTACTTGGGTTGGGTTGCGTATTGATGCAAGAAGGTAGAGTTGTGGCCTATGCGACGAGACAATTGAAGCCACACGAGAGAAATTATCCGACCCATGACCTCGAACTAGCTGCCATCGTGTTTGCTTTGAAAATATGGCGACATTATTTGTTTGGTGAGAAGTGCCATGTATTTTCGGATCACAAAAGTCTCAAGTATTTGATGACTCAAAGAGACTTAAATCTGCGACAAAGACGTTGGCTTGAGTTGTTGAAAGATTACGAGCTTGTCATTGATTACCATCCGGGAAAGGCTAATGTGGTTGCGGACGCCTTAAGCCGGAAATCGCTGTTTGCTTTACGAGCAATGAATGTGCACTTGTCTGTTCTACCCGACAATGTGTTAGTAGCTGAATTAAAAGCCAAACCATTATTGATCCATCAAATTCGTGAAGCCCAGAAAATTGATGATGAATTGGTTGCAAAACGGGCTGAGTGTGTTCTGAACAAGGAATCGGAGTTTCAAATGGATGATGATGATTGTTTGAGGTTCAGAAGTCGTTTGTGTGTTCCAAGGAATTCGGAACTTATTTCGATGATTTTGAATGAGGCTCATAGTGGCCGAATGTCTATCCACCCGGGTAGTACTAAAATGTACAACGATCTGAAACGTCAATTTTGGTGGCCGGGCATGAAACGAGACATTTCTGAATTTGTTTCAAGGTGTTTGATATGTCAACAAGTGAAAGCGGAACATCAAGTGCCTTCAGGATTACTTCAGCCGACCATGATACCCGAGTGGAAATGGGATCGAGTCACAATGGACTTTGTGTCCGGACTGCCATTGTCAGCAAGTAAGAAGGATACGATTTGGGTTGTTGTTGATAGACTGACTAAGTTGGCTCACTTTATTCCCGTGCGTACGGATTTTTCATTGGATAGACTAGCTGAATTGTACGTTTCTCAGATTGTGAGATTACACGGGGTACCTATTTCTATCGTGTCGGATAGAGATCCGAGATTCACCTCACGATTTTGGAAGAAATTGCAAGAAGCTTTGGGTACCAAGCTGCATTTTAGCACCACTTTTCATCCCCAAACCGATGGTCAATCCGAGCGGATAATTCAGATACTTGAGGATATGTTGAGATGTTGCATCCTCGAGTTTAGTGGTTCATGGGAACGGTATTTACCCTTGATCGAATTCGCTTACAACAATAGTTTCCAATCAAGTATTAAGATGGCACCTTACGAGGCTTTGTACGGTCGTAAATGCCGTACACCATTGTTTTGGACCGAGCTCGGTGAAAGTAAAATTTTCGGAGTTGATTTGATTAAAGATGCCGAACAGAAAGTAAAGGTAATCCGTGAAAGTCTGAAGGTAGCCACAGATCGTCAAAAATCGTATGCGGATCTGAAACGGAAGGACATTGAATATCAGGTGGGAGATAAAGTGTTCCTTAAAGTTTCGCCTTGGAAAAAGGTACTTAGGTTTGGCCGTAAAGGCAAGTTGAGCCCGAGATTCATTGGGCCGTACGAAATCTCTGAACGAGTGGGGCCGGTTGCATATAGATTGATTTTGCCCCCTGAACTTGAAAGGATACACGATGTCTTTCATGTTTCGATGCTTCGACGCTATAGATCTGATCCTTCGCACATAATTAGTCCGTCGGAGGTTGAAATTCGAGCCGATATGAGTTATGAAGAAGAGCCGATGTGTATCCTAGCTCGTGAAGTGAAGGAGTTGCGGAACAAAAGGGTTCCGTTAGTAAAGGTGTTATGGCTCAAACACGGGATCGAGGAAGCTACTTGGGAAACCGAGAGTTCGATGAAAGAACGATACCCAAACCTATTTACCGGTAAGCTTTTCGGGGACGAAAATTTCTTAAGTGGGGGAGAGTTGTGACACCCCAAAATTTACCCTAGTCGGGAAGTGGTTTCGGGACCGCTAAACCGCGTCATAAAAATAATTAGCTGTCATATTTGATGCTTATTATATGTATATATGCATGTGTGAAAATTCCATGTTTGAATTTTTTTTAATTGAAGGTGAATTTTAGTAAATAGGACCTATGTGAGAAAATCTGGAAATGTGATTGGTTAAATTACAAGGACCTATTAAAGCATGTGGTGAGAATAATGGCTTTGCATGTCAAATACCCCTTCTTTTATACATAGTGGCCGGCCATGATGGAGCATATATTAGAATAGGTGGTAAGTTTCCATGAAGTGGTCATTATTTTATGTAAAGGAAAGGAAATAATAAAAAGAAATACTAAGGATAATAAAAGAAGTAACAAAAAAAAAGGGGGTCACTACCTTGTTCTTCTTAGCCGTACAAGAAGAAGAAAAAGGAGGGGGGGAGCAAAGGCATTCGGCCTTTTGAATGAAGAGGAGGTTAGTAAATTTTGTTAATTTTTCTTTTGAAATAATAGTTGTTTGGGTTAATCATCACGTTTTTCTTACCTAGCCATACTAAAATTTCGAATTTAGAGTGTTGGATGGAGCTTTCGGTTATGGTATGTGTGAGAAGAACTTGATTTTTTCTTACCTTTAAGTTTTGATGGATAAAGAAACAAAAGGTTGTTGATGAAAGAAATTAATGTGTTAAGAGATTATATGAAACTTATTCATGTTTATATATGTTATATGCATTGAAAATGGTTGATGATTTTGGAGGTGATTAGCTTGAATCGGCCATGGTATATCCATAAACACGATCTATGCTTGTTATGTTACTCATGGTTAAAACGATTCGGCTATGACTCTTGTAAAAAAAAAAGTAAAAATAGGCATGTGAATTTAAAAGATGGTATGAACAAATGTGGAGTTTTGCTAGTTTAAGAGTATTCGGCCAAGTGTTCATGTGGTGGAAATTAAGTGTTAAATGGAATGAAAATGATGTTATATGGGGGTATGTATATTCGGCCACATGAGTGAATACATAGATGATGTTAAATTTGATTATGTATAATGGGCCATATAGAGTACACATGGTGATATTAACCTTAATTCTTTATAATTGATCAAGTGGATGATGTTGGTTTATATGGTCGAATTTGAATTATGAATATGTACCTTGAAATAGAATGTTGCCGTATGCTTCTTTTGATATGAAACTATTAATGTTACGGGATATAAATAACTAGCAAGGTAATTAAACTAGTTGATTTATTTATTTAAGCTCAAGAACCTAAAGGAGAGGCGTCCAACAAGGGGAAATCGAAGGTCATCGAGTAGCCGACTCGGAATTATTTTACCCAACATAAAGTAAGTCATTAAGCATATACTTGGTATTAATTCAAATGGTCATAACATCTATGTAATGATGCCGAATGGAATGAATAAATATATATATACATGTATGTATGTGATGATGAAATTGTTGAATGAAAAGAAAAGAGGTGAGATGTGTTGAGTTGTTGATCTCGGCACTAAATGTGCGGGTATAACCATTTATGACCATGAGATTGGCGCTAAGTGTGCGGGTTTAAATTGTACAGCACTAAGTGTGCGAGTTGGACTATGTAGCACTAAGTGTGCGAATTGACTATGTAGCACTAAGTGTGCGAATTGACTATGTAGCACTAAGTGTGCGAATTGACTATGTAGCACTAAGTGTGCGAGTTTGATTATGTAGCACTAAGTGTGCGAGTTGACTATATAGCACTGAGTGTGCGGACTTAATATACATCCTTGAATCATTATGGACACTATGTGTGCGACACTATTGAGTCGATCATGGACAGCGGATCGGGTAAGTGTCTTGAGTTCATGGCTAATAGGTGCTATGTCTATACTTGGTGTTGAGCTTGGTAAGTTTGAACCTATGTGACAAATATACTTGAAGTCACGTACATAAAATTTATCGTAGAATGGGTGAAAGGCCGTTTAGTTGTATGTTTGTAACGAAAATAAAATGATTTATGAAAATGCCTCGAATATCCTATTGATGAGTATGTGGATTGTGAATGCATAAATTGGTATGAAATTGAACCGATAGGTTGGAGGAACTATGGTATGGTTCGGAATGGATGGAGTAATTAGCCTCGTTCCATTCTGTTTTCTCTTGTGATAATGTTATTGATGGATGGTAGTGCATAGCTTATGACTTACTGAGTTATAAACTCACTCGGTGTTTCCTTGTCACCTATTCTAGGTTTCTTGGACACATCTCTTTTTGCGTGGTCGGGCCGTCATCGAAGTCATCACACCGGATAGCAAGTTTTGGCACTTTCTTCTTAGTCGGCTTAGGAGAATATTTCGGCATGTATAGGCTATTATGTTGTGTTTGAACTTTAGTATGTAAACTTTAAGCCATGCGAAAATGGCATGAATGTTCGATTGAGTTGGATCAAGGAGTAGGCATGAAATGGACCTAGTTACTTTCGTAACAGATGCTGGCAGCAGCAGTGACATGAGATTGAAAAATCAAAAAAAAATAGTAGGAGTGGAATTAATTGATGAATAAATTATGTATTCGAAGCTCGATGAGTCTATTTTCATATAGAAGCAACGAAAAGATCATATGGACAGTATGTTAAGAGATATTCAGGTTCTCGTGAGACAGGGCCAGAACGGTTTCTGAATTCCCTTCTCCGACCTTGGAAATTCATTATAAATTAACCAGAGATAATTAGGAGTCATGCTATATATGTATAGATTCCTCTCTGAGTCTAGTTTCTATAGAAACAAACGGCATCAGCATTGAAGTTCTGTACAGGGAGATATCCAGGTCGTAACGCGCAAAGGTCAGTGTAGTCGACCCCAGTAACTTGGGAGAATTTGACTAATAAACTGTACTAATTGGCCCAACCAAAAATTCTAGAAAAAAACATGTAGATGGGAATATGAGTCTAGTTTCAGGGAAAAATCACGAAACTGATTTTCGAGTTGTGAAACTCAAGATATGATTTTTAAAGCGACAAGTACGCAGATTAGGCAGTGTCTGGAAAATATCTTTATAAGGGGTTATAGTCTGTTAACACCTCGTGTTCGACCCCGGTGTCGGTCTCGGGTTCGGGGTGTTACATAAGTGTTATTATTTTATTATTTATTTATTTCTAATTTTGGATAATTTTTAAGTATTTTAAGTTATTTAAGAGTTTTATGTCAACAAAAAAGTTTAATTTAAGATTACTTGTTGCTTAGATTAACTAGAGTTTCAGTATACTTGAGAGTTTTATTTAGATGTAATTAGATAACCTATATCTTTCTCTTCATTGTACGCAATTCGGTTAATCCATTCTTTATTCACTTTGAGATAATAAAATTCTCTTTGACTTTTTTTAGAAGAGTTTTAATAATTTTTTCAGATTGTGGGGATCATCTTCAAGCTTTTTCTTGCCAAGTTATCTTTCTTAGCAGGAAAATTAGAGTCATTTGAAGGGGGTTGCGGATTCTTTTTGTTTCCAAGGCTCCTTAGGACTTCTACATGTCACGTTCTGTTCTTATTTAATTTTTCTAATCTTTAATTTATTTAATTATTCTTTTTTTCTATCTTAATTATTTATTTTAATTGTTATTTTTTAATTATTAGATCTGACTTGGATTTGTTTGAGTTTTAGGTTGTGTCAAAATTCAAGTTCCTTTCTAATCATCTAGAGCTCTAAGTTAAATTCGTGACTTGAATAAACTTATGATCCTATCTCGCACCTCATCCCTATCAGTTTATTTTCTTCAAATTTTTTGAGATTTTTTTTTTGCAACAAAGAACTGATATTCATTAAATAAAGGCCAAAGTTTGAGGTGGCAGATAACAAAAATCAGTAAAAAATGAAAAGACAAAGAAATAAAACCAACTGTCCAAAAAGCGAAACGAAAAAACAGCAATAGAAAAACAAGCAATCCAAAGCAACAGAGAAGCACATAGAATAAGCAAAACTATGTCGTCCTCCCCAAAAACTAAAAACCCCAAGGAATATCAGCCACATTGTCCTCCCTAAAAACCGAAACAAACCTTAAACGAGAAAGGGAGAAAACTTTGGAAACCTTCCATGGAGATTCAATAGAACCTTCTCCATCCTCCAAAAAAAAAAGACCTCTTCACTTCGTTGGATCCAAGCCTTCCAATCCGCAGCCAGAACCATCCTTACCGATTTCGGCGGATCATGAACCCAAATACAAGGGGAGATGCAACGCCGATCTTCCATAACTAGAGCATGAGCCGCCCAATTAACTGCTCGGTACAAAAAGGTAAGAAACATTCTCAAACTGTCTTTCCATAACATGAATCCTGTTGATAATTGGTCCCAGTATAGATCTATCCTCTCCGTCTGAATTGAGTTTTTTGATTATGGTTAGAGAATCCCCTTCCAACAAAACACTTTTGAAACCTATTTCAGTCGCAAAAACCATTGCCCTTTTGCATGCCCGAGCTTCAGCAATGAAGGCATCTACTACGTCATCCAAAGGGTAAGTGTACGCCCCCAATCAATGACCGTCACTATTTTTTGCTAATACAGCAGTTTTAGGAGGAAGCCAAAGATGATGTATTATAGTATTAGAAGAGACAGTCAATTTCATTTGACACATAGAAATCTCTTGAATATATCCTCGAATAAAGCCAATTAGATCCTGCATATGAAATTTTTTCCCTTCATGAACTAATTTGTTTCTTCTGTGCCATAAAGCCCGAATAGAAATAATTAGGACCTGTCTAGTATTGCTATCAGCCTCAAGAAAAGTATTAACAAATCTGTCTTTGCAACTTGAGGTATTCCCATTCGTAATGAGCCTGATATTGAGGAAGGCCTAAAGCTATTGAAGAATGCCACAAGTCCACATAAGATGACCAGAATCCTCCGGAGCAATATTACAGAGGGGGCAGTCAACCTGGACAAACGACTGATGTTGAACAAGATTGGTATAATGAGGCACATAGTTGTTAAATAGGTGCCGCAAATGT
This sequence comes from Gossypium hirsutum, assembly GCF_007990345.1. Lineage (NCBI taxonomy): Eukaryota > Viridiplantae > Streptophyta > Magnoliopsida > Malvales > Malvaceae > Gossypium > Gossypium hirsutum. The sequence continues at coordinate 71,544,900 of NC_053429.1, read as the reverse complement.
ATTTTGATTTTAGCTGGAATATGTAGATCCCAAAGCAATTGATAGAACTCTTTGTATTTAGTAGTAGTGATAGAGTTGAAATCATTAAACTATAACTGCTCTATAATCAAAACATGATATCCGCTCTTGACAGAGTAATCTCCAATAGCCTCATGCTTCCAGACCAACGTATCATGCGTTCTGTGACAAGCCAGCGGAATAGAGAGATTATGGTTCATTTGGTCATCATCAAGAAAATTGGACAAAACCTCATTTCTCTAGGTATGAGACATAGGGTCAATTAATTGATTGACAGTAGTCCAATAAGTATTAATGTTTTGAACTGCTAGCCGGTTATTTCCATGCCCAGGAAACCAAGGATCGTTCCAGATATTCACGCTACTCCTATTACCAATACGCCAAACAAGCCCATCAACAATTAGCTCTCGAGCACTGCATAAGCTTCTCCAGGTAAACGAAGGGTAAGACCCAACTTTCGCTGAGAATATGTCTCCCATCGAAAGATAACGCAAGCCCTATCCATCCATTCTTTTCCTAAACTGGTATACAAAATGAGCAAAAGCCCACCTCTTCTTTCTTCCTACCATCATAGGCAATCCTAAATAGTTTTCTGGATTAGAAGCAACTCGAACACCTAGTCTGCTCGTCACCATCTCTCTAACATTAGAATCCATATTAGTACCAAAATAGATAAGTGATTTATCAAAATTCACCATTTGGCCCGAAGCTTGTTCATATTTAGCAATAACACTTCTCACTGTATTAGCTCCCTCTTCCGGCGCATCCCTAAATAGAATACAATCATCTGCAAAAATAGATGATTGACCGAGAATTTTCCTCTTCCAATAGGCACAACTCGCATAAGGTCATTCTGCTTGACTTCATGAAGTAGCGTTGAAAAGCCCTCCGCACAAATTAGAAAGAGATAAGGGCTAAGATGATCCCCTTGCCTCAAACCCCTTGACGGCTCAAACCACACACTCATTTCCCCATTAAAACCTACTATATACGAGACAAAACACACACATCTCATAACAAGAACGATCCAATAGGTATGAAAACCCATACGACTCATTATTCCAGCCAAAAAGTCTCATTTGACACGATCATACGCTTTACTCATATCGAGTTTGAGCGCAAAATTCCCTTTAAGTCCTCTTTTTTTCATTTTGAGAGAATGTAAAATCTCATAAGCTATTAAGACATTATCCAAAATGTGTCTTCCCAGAATAAAAGCTTCTTGAGATTCATTGACACACACTCCCACTAAGTCACTCATGCGATTCACCAGCACTTTTGCAATGATTTTATAAATCACATTACAAAGACTTATAGGTCTGAATTGGGTGAGGTTTTTTAGCTTTTCATTTTTAGAGAGAAAAACAATATGGGTTTTATTGATTTCCCCTATTTCGATCTCACCTTTCAAAGTTGATAAACAATATTTTAAGACTTCAGGACCAACAATATGCCAATACCTTTGGTAAAAAATTGCTGGAAAACCATCAACACCTGGAGCCTTTAATGAGGACATAGGTTTGACAGCACATATGATCTCCTCCTCTGTAAACGGTTTAAACAATTTTTCATTCATGTTGTTAGTAACTCGCTTCTCCACTAGTCTCAATAAATGATCATCATCACCTGTATCAGTAGCCGCAAATAACCTCTCAAAACAATTTGATGCAAGTTGAAGCATTTCTTTATTCATTGAAAGCCAACTCCCATCCTCCCTTTCCAAACCCAAAATCTTATTACGATGGTATCGCTGAACCGCAACTTTGTGAAAATAGCTAGTATTTCGATCCCCATTTCGTAACCAATTTGCACGGGCTCTTTATTCCCAAAATAATTCCTCCTTATCAATCTCCAAATTCAAGCTAACTTGAACTTCAGTTAATTCAGCTAAAACCTCATCAGAAGGATCCCTACCATAAAGATCTTGCATTCATTCTTCAAGATCCTTGCGGTCTACGCTTCGTTCTCTTTTTCTTTTACGACTCCAATGACGAAGATGCTGCCTAAATATCATAAGTTTGACTGGGACACATCCAGTAATCTCCCCTAACTCAATTTCAACTGATCCTTAAAATCAGGATCTAAGCACCATTGAGACTCAAACCGAAAACCTTAGGACTGGAAACTTGAACATCAGCGCCTCGTCTGCCAGTATCCAAAATAATAGGATAATGATCCGAAAATGAATGACTAAGATGCTCCAGATGATAACATGGAAAAAGAGATATCCATTCCGCGGATGCTACTCCTCTATCAAGACGTTCCCGAATATTAGTTGACAAGAAACGACCACGCTCCCATTGAACCACCTACCAACAAACCCTAAGTCATTAAGTCCACACCCATCCAGTACATCACAAAAAACAGACATTTGAAGTTCTAATCGAAGCCGTCCGCCCTTTTTTTTCAAAAGAATTCATTATCTCATTGAAATCACCAATCACCAACCAAAGGAGCATTTGATCATGACCGAGCTACTGCATTAACTCCCAAGACTTATTTCTTTGCCTTTCATCGGGATTTCCATAAAACCCCGTTAAGCGTCAGAATACCCCACAATCATTATCATGACCCTCCACTTCAATGTGGTATGAAGAATAACTCTTAAACCAAATCAAAGAATTCCCTTTCCAACCAAGTGACAGACCACCTTTCGAACCAACAACGCCAATATCAATACCATTATCAAAACCACATTTCAGTCGCACCAATTTTTTTTTTTGGAACTTAATTTTGTCTCCATAAGAAACAAAACTCGGGGATTAATGGCTCTCAACTTATTCTTGAGCCTACTAACTGTCTGTGGTCTCCCCAAACCACGAACGTTCTAGCTTAGAATTTTATTGTGTTCGGTTGCTTTGCCCAGCAGAGCTAGCCGTTAAAACAAGTTAGTCTCCTACCAAATTATTCCCCGATTCGTTAATAGGTGCCCCCACTAATCGTTGTCTTTTCTTTTCTTCCAAAGAAACTAGTAGATCATTCTCCTCAGACAATACCAAATCCATGGGCCCACTATCATTTTCAATCCCATTAAAATCTTTGCCGCCTAAATTACGCCAATTACGATCCCCCATCAAAGAGATCTTTTGGCTAGATTCCAAATTATTAAGATTGAGATTACGTGATAAAATTGCCATTTCCCCTGGAGTATCTCCCAGAATCGTGTTTTTCTCCTAAATTTTGGCTCGTGAAATTTCTTTCCATAATTAACTGATTGCACTCTGAACCTTCCGGATCCTTGAGCCACCTACTTCATGGAATTCTGACGACGCTGCTCCGCCCTTAACGAAATATCCCAACCAAAAACTATTTTAGACGGATCAATACGAGTACAAAATGGACAAAAACTCTCACCATGGCCCAATTACCACAAATAAAATAGAATAAAATCAATTTCTCATATTGAAATCGAGCATATACAATTCTTTCTTTTCCAATTTGAATTTTTTTCCTCCTTTTTAATGGTAGGGACATGTCTAATCTGACACGAACGCGCATGAATTTAGCAATCCCCATAGTCGGAATTGTTGTGTCATACTCCAGAAACTGTCCCCAAAAAAATTCAAACTGCTTCACCATTAATTTCGTCATCAACCCTGGCGGCAGGTCGTGAACTTGGACCCAAAACTCTGATGAAAATAGCGGGACTACGAACGAATCTTCCCCTTGCTTAAGTTCATGTAAAACAATCAGATGCTTGTTGAAAAACCATGGTGTACCAGCAAGTACCCGTTGCACGTCCACTTCATGAAAAAATTGAAACAGGATCCTTTTATCCCTCAAATCTGATATGCAGATCCCACCAATGGGATGCCAGAGATCAGCCATAGTATTGCGCAAAGACGGGAAATGAACAACACTATCTGTTAAACATCGACCAACCAGACAAAATTGATAGCTCCGATCCACTACCGATTCCTCTTCGTAAAATGCCTCCTCCTTCTCGTCAAGTAAATTCAAGTTTGCCAAACCCTCTTCTATTACTCTGAAAACTAGGATCCCAGTCTTCAAAATGAAAAACAGATGAACGAAAAATTTTAATAGAACAAGAACAAAACAGAAAACCTCGTGTCAACTAGACAGACAAAAACTCGTGTCAAAATTTTTTGAGATTTTTGTTGTGTGTTTTTCGGTGACATCTCCCATCCATATTGGTGGTCAGGGCAGGTGAGAGATGTTATAGTTATTATTATTAATTAAAAACACTTTGATACTATTTGTTAATGGTACATGAAGGCCATTGAACCACAACGAGGCAAAGATGAGAGGAATAACAAAGTAGATGATAGGTTTATGATGGGAAAAAGAGAAGGTAAAATATATATTTTAAAATTGTTTATAAATTTTTAATATTTTAAGAATTTTTAATTTTTTTTATAAAGTTGAATATTTTTACTTTTTTTTAAGGTTTTTTTAAAGAGTTATTGTTAAGAAATATTTTAAAAGTATCAAAATGATATTTTTTGTTATAGTTCAGAGGAAAAAATTAGTTATTAACCCTTAAAATTAATGTACCACATCATCCCCTCATCGAAAATTGATGGATCAATTACTAAAATGAAATAACTCTATAACATTAGTGACTATTATGTAACTTTTGAATATTGGATGACTGAAACATAATTTTAAACAAAGTTTAAGGATTGTTGGTGTATTTTTCCATTGAATTTATTTTTTATTTTTACTCTTTAGTTTTTATTTTTTGGTAGAGAATATGACAAAAAATCCCCTTATGTTGTAAATTAAATGGATGTCATAACCCCCTTTAAGCATATTAAAGTAATGAGATAAAACTCTTTACTTAATTTATAATCAAGAGATTATTAAATAGAGTAATTAAGAAACTTTAATTCATTAAATGTAATACCTTTATTAATTGAATGTAAATGAACTTATAAATAGTACATTGTAAGTGAAAATAAAATAATGAAATTCTCTCGTATTTTCATCCTCTTTTATTTATTGTTTTATTAATTTTTTATAACACGTTATCAATACGAGCTTCTACAAGTTCATAGTGAAGTTCACGTCATTTCGACTTTATATAATTTGCCCGTATAACTCCCGTTAAAATATATACGGTATACGTATTTTCATAATTCTTTTATTTTATTTTCTAGATGAAATATTTGCTTTGGGTAACATTTGCACATTTAATTTTACAACTAAAATCTAATAATGATAATTATATATACATATTTTTTTTATTTAAAGAAATTTCAATTAATTTAATTTGTGTTAAGTTATTATTATGACTATTCCTTTTTATGCCAATATTTGACATATATATTATTATTTAGCAAATTTGGTATATATAATTGAATTATTTTATGATTGAGAATACTTATTAATTTACTAATTTTTTTATTTTGATTCAAGTGATTATAATGTCAAATCTTGCCAAACTTAAATTTGCGGCCTTAGACATCTCAGGCAAGAACTATTTGTCATGGGTGTTAGATGCTGAAATTCACCTAGATGCTAAAGGTCTAGGAAATACTATATTAGCAGATAAAGAAGCATTTAATAAAGACAAGGTAAAAGCAATGATTTTCATCCGTCATCATCTGCATGAAGGATTAAAAGTGGAATATCTCACTGTGAAAGACCCTATTGAGTTGTGGAAAAATTTGAAAGAACGATTTGACTATCAGAAAACTGTGATACTCCCTAAAGCTCGTTATGATTGGATGCACTTACGGTTGCAAGATTTTAAGACTGTAAGTGAATACAATTCAGAACTTTTCAAAATTAGTTCTCAACTAAAATTATGTAGAGAAAATATAACTGATGAGGACTTGTTAGAGAAAACATTTTCAACCTTTCACGCTACTAATGTGCTCCTGTAGCAGCAATACCGTGAAAAAGGTTTTAAAAGGTATTTTGAATTGATTTCATGCCTTTTGGTGGCTGAACAAAATAAAGAGCTATTGATGAAAAATCATGGAATTCGTCCCACTGGTTTTGCACCATTCCCTGAAGTGAATGTAGCAGTACACAATAATTATGAAAATAGAATATATAGAAGTCGCGGCAGTGGTCGTGGACGTAGTGGGGGACGTGGTCGAGGATGTATTAGTAATCGTTATCATGGTGGTCATAACAATGATACTTCTAACCACCAGAAAAAGAATAACAATGAAAGACAAGAAAGAAGTGGTCAAAATAATCCTTCAAAGATTGTTGAGAATATATGCTACCGATGTGGTATGAAGGGCCATTGGTCACGTACCTATCGTACGTCTGAGCATTTAGTGAAACTTTATCAATGATCCATTAAAAGGAAGGGAAAGCATATGGAGACAAATTTTATATCCCAAAATGATGAAATAGAGGCAAAAGATGAAGATATTCACTATAATAATAAAACTGATCATGCCTACGAGGATGATAAATTTAATGACCTTAATAATATAACTCACCTAGATGTGGCAGATTTCTTTGAGTCATTAGAAAATTTGATGTTATTTTGACATTTTTTTAAGTATATTTTGTTTTCTTGCATAAAAAAATAATTTATATATTTAATAAATATTTGTAATGTTTCTCATATTATATTTTGCTTGTTTTTATGAAGAATATGAATATTCAACAAAATTTTGATAGACCCAAAATCAATGAAGACATGTGTCTTGCAGATAGTGCTAGAACACATACGATACTCAAAGATAAAAAATATTTTTCTCATTTGACAATGAGTAATGCCCATGTTAATACAATATCGGGTAGTTCAAAACTTATTGAAGGCTCTGGAAGAGCTATATATTATTACCTAATGGTACAAAATTTATCATTGATGATGCTTTATATTCCACCAAGTCTCAAAGAAATTTATTGAGTTTTAAAGATATTCGTCTTAATGGATATCATATTGAGACTATGAATGAGAAAAATCTTTAATATCTATATATTACAAATGTTGAATGTGGAAAGAAATATATTTTGGAAAGGCTACCTGCTTTTTCATCAGGTTTATATTATGCACATATTAGTGCAATTGAATCATATGTTACTACAAACCAGAAGTTTGTAGAACTACATACTTTTACTATTTGGCATGACCGATTAGACCATCCCGGATCTATTATGATGCGAAAAATCATCGAGAATTCAATTGGACACCCATTAAAGAACCAAAAGATTCTTGAATTTAAGGATTTATCTTGTGTCACTTGTTCTCAAGGAAAATTGATTATTAGACCATCACCAGCTAAGGTTGGGATTGAATCTCCAACATTTCTGGAACATATTCAAGGTGATATATGTGGGCACATTCATCCACCATGTGGACCATTCAGATATTTTATGGTATTAATAGATGCATCTAGTAGGTGGTCACATGTATGCTTATTATCGACTCGCAACCTGGCATTTGTGAGACTATTTGCTCAAATAATTCAATTAAGAGCACAATTTCCAGATTATACAATCAAAACTATTCGTCTTGATAATGCTGGTGAGTTTACATCCCAAGCTTTTAATGATTATTGTATGTCAATTGGGATAAAAGTTGAACATCCTGTAGCTCCTGTTCATACACAAAATGGTTTAGCTGAATCATTTATCAAACGCCTCCAACTAATAGCTCGACCATTGCTTATGAGAACAAAACTCCCTATTACAGCTTGGGGATATGCTATTTTGTATGCAGCAGCACTTGTGCGCTTAAGGCCAACAAGTTATAATAAATACTTCCCATTACAATCGGCTTTTGGTCAGGAGCCAAATATTTCCCATATTAGAATTTTTGGATGTGCAGTATATGTTCCAATTGCTCCACCACAACGCACAAAGATGGTTCCTTAAAAGAGGTTGGGAATATATGTTGGTTATGAATCTCCTTCTATAATTAAATATGTTGAACCGTTAACTGGAGATTTATTTACTGCACGATTTATTGATTGTCATTTTAATGAGACAATATTCCCAATATTAGGGGGAGAGAAAATACAACTGGTCAAAGAAATTACATGGAATGGATCATCATTATCTCAATTAGATCCTCAAACAAGTCAATGTGAACAAGAAGTTCAAAGGATTATACATTTGCAAAACATTGCCAATCAACTGCCAGATTCATTTACTGACCTAAAGAGAATTACAAAATCTCACATACCAGCTGAAAATGCTCCAATACGAATTGATATCCCAATAAGGCAAATTGTTAGTGCAAAAGAAAGTAATCCACGCCTGAAGCGTGGAAGGCCAATCGGTTCCAAAGATAAAAATCCTCGTAAAAGGAAAGAATCAATTATTTAAGATGGTAATATTGTGGAGGCAATTGCCCCAGAAGAGTCCAAAGATATAAGTAATCAAAAAACCCCAGAAGAGGTTCAGGTACCTAAAAATGGTGATAACAAAGAAATCTCAATAAGTTATGTTACTTCAGGAAAAAGAAGAAACCGAAAAAATATAGTTGCCAACAACAATTTTGCTTATAATGTTGCTATTGAAATAGCAAAAGAAATTGAGGATCCTGAGCCTAAATCTATTGAGGAATGTAGAAATAGAAAAGATTGGCCAAAATGGAAAGACGCAATTCAAGTAGAATTAAATTCACTTTCTAAAAGTGTGGTTTTTGGACCTATAGTCCAAACACTTAAATATGTAAAGCCAGTAGGATATAAATGGATATTGTTCGAAAACGAAATGAGAAAAATGAAGTCGTAACATATAAATCACGACTTGTAGCACAAGGATTTTCGCAAAGGCCCGGCATTGATTATGAAGAGACATATTCTCCTGTGGTGGATGCAATCACATTTAGATACCTTATTAGTTTAGCAGTACGTGAAAAACTTGACATACGTCTAATGGATGTTATTACAGCCTATTTGTATGGTAATTTGATAGTGAAATTTATATGAAAATCCCAGAAGGATTTAAAATCCCTGAAGGATATAGAGTTTCTCGGGAAAATTGCTTAATCAGATTAAAGAAAAGTTTATATGGATTAAAACAATCTGGGCGTATGTGGTACAATCGTCTTAGTGAATATTTGTTAAAAGAAGGTTATAAAAACGATCCAATCTGCCCATGTGTTTTTATAAAAAGGTCTGAATCAAACTTTGTGATAATTGCTATTTATGTTGATGATCTAAATATTATTGGAACTCCTGAAGAGCTTCAAAATGCAGTAAATTATTTAAAGAAAGAATTTGAGATGAAAGATCTCGAAAAAACAAAATTTTGTCTTGGCCTGCAGATCGAGCATTTAAAAGATGGAATTCATGTCCATCAGTTAACTCATACGAAAAAGATCTTAAATAACTTTTATATGGATAAAGCACATCCATTGAGTACCCCGATGGTTGTACGATCGTTAGATGTTAATAAAGATCAATTTCGTCCTTGTGAGAATGATGAAGAGTTTCTTGGTCCTGAAGTACCATATCTAAGTGCCACAGGAGCATTGATGTATCTTGCAAATAACACAAGACCTGATATAGCTGTTACTATAAACTTATTAGCAAGATTTAGTTCTTCTCCAACACGTAGACATTGGAATGAAATTAAACATGTATTTAGATATCTTAGAGGGACCATTGATATGGGGTTATTTTATTCAAATGATTCAAAATCCCTATTAGTTGGTTATGCTGATGCTGGATATTTATCGGATCCACATAAAGGTCGATCTCAAACGGGATATTTATTTACATGTGGAGGTACTTCCATATCATGGCGTTCGACAAAGCAAACATTAGCTGCTGCCTCTTCAAATCATGCTAAAATAATTACAATGCATGAGACAAGCCGAGAGTGTGTTTGGCTAAGGTTATTAACCCAACATATCCAGAAGATATGTAATTTGCCTTTACAGGAAAATATGCCAACTATCTTATACGAAGATAATGCAGCATGTATAGCTCAATTAAAAGGTAGTTATATCAAAGGTGACAGAACGAAACATATTTCACCAAAATTATTCTTCACTCATGATCTTGAGAAGAAAGGTGACATAGAAGTTCAACAAATTCGTTCTAGTGATAATTTAACAGATCTTTTTACCAAGGCATTGCCAACTTCAACATTTGAAAGACTACGAAACAAGATTGGAATGCGTCGACTCAAAGATATAATGTGATGTCGCCATTAGGGGGAGTCTAAAACATGTTGTACTCTTTTCCTTTAACCAAGATTTTGTCCCATTAGGTTTTCCTATTAAAGGTTTTTAATGAGGCAACTTGTAATAGGAGATTGTGTACTCTTTTTCCTTCATTAGGTTTTTATCCCACAGGGTTTTTCCTAATAAAGGTTTTAATGAGGCACATTCTTATTTAAAAGACATCCAAGGGGGAGTGTTGTAAATTAAATGGATGTCATAACCCCCTTTAAGCATATTAAAGTAATGAGATAAAACTCTTTACTTAATTTATAATCAAGAGATTATTAAATAGAGTAACTAAGAAACTTTAATTCATTAAATGTAATATCTTTATTAATTGAATGTAAATGAACTTATAAATAGCACATTGTAAGTGAAAATAAAATAATGAAATTCTCTCGTATTTTCATCCTCTTTTATTTATTGTTTATTAATTTTTATATAACACCTTATAATTTAACAAAATTTTTAATGTGGTACGTATATTTTTAATTTGTCTGATTTGGCACCTCAACTTTTTCTTTATTTAACATTTTGAGACCGCAGCTTGATGACATTAATTTTTGTCAATTTTTGACACATGAACAAACAAATGGATGCCATGTGGCATGTGGGCTAAAGAAAAAAAATACTAAACAATCAAAATAGAAGGACTTGCATAAAATTTTATGTTTTCTTTCTTTCTTCTCCACTTTCAACATTTTTTTTAATTTTCTTTCCTTTTCTCTTCCTCTCTTCTTCTTTGCTTTTTCTTGTCTTCCATGATGAACTTGCTAGCATCCACTAAATACTCTCTCTCATTAAAACCTTTTTTTTTGAAAAGTAAAACTCTTTTGCATTTTTTTCTCTCTCTTGATTTCAGCAGTATATATTCATTCTCTCCAATCTTGTTGTCATTGATGATGTTAGAGAGTCAAGAAGAAGTTATTGCTTGTAAAGATCAATTGTAGATTATCAAAAAAAAATGTAGCAAACACCCAACACAACTGCCTCCTTTGAGTTTAATGATGGGTTCAAGCCCGACGACAACAACTTTTAGTGGAGCAAAAAATAAAAGGCAAGAAACAATGATGATTGGAAGGGGTTTGGTGCTTTTGATGATAAATCAGATTCTAGATCATACATGATAATAGATTTTAGTGTCTGCTTGAGCCATTTAGACTATTATAATATATAAGAAGTGGGTTTATTTTCCACTTAGAAATTCGTATTTATTGTTTTTCTCTCTTATAATTATTTGGTTACTTTGAATGTAATCCCCAAAGCTTTTACCATTGAAAAACTAGGAAAAAGGTGAGCATACAAATTCACTCGGGTGGTCAGTTTCTGACCCTACAAATTTAGCAGAGCATAAAATAAGAAATCGGGTTGGAATCCACATACGGATCCAACCAAACGGTTCATTGTCGGGTAACCTTATCCTTCTCTCCCGTTACCGAATCAACCGAAAAACAAAAAAAGGCAGTACGCTCTTCCATTTCTTAAGATCAATGAACAAAACAATTCTTTGGATGATAAATTGGAGTTTAATTTCATGTTAATTTATTAATTCGGAGATAAAAACTTTCGTTACTTAAGAGATTAAGAACTCCTCCACTATTACAATGTGGATTGCAGCAACATCAACGTCGAGTTCAACCTTGTCTTTCTTTCAAATACAATGCTCTGATTCTAACCGTAAACGGGGTTTCGGTCCCAGAAAATCCAATCAAAAGGTAAACTTGCACACTCTTTTCCTTTTGTTTTAACTTCACTCTTCTTTAACTTCGACTGCCCTCTGAAAACTCAGGCTACATCAAAGGAGGAGAAGGGTTTTAACTTACAACAAAGGTATCTCAAAATTTGCTAGCTGATGGTCTGTGCTGTAAGATATGCTAAAGTTGTTGGTTTCTTTTTATTCTACTTTTGAAAATGCACAAAATGAACATCTTCATCTGTTTCCAATTTTTATTATTGCAACTACACGTAAGCCTGAGGGGGGGGTGCTAAGTGGTGCTTTCCATTTGATTAAGTTAGTGTTTTCTTTAGTCTTTATTATCAAAGTTCGTCTTCCTCTCCATCCATAACTGGTTTATGTTGGCCTGTTTTCGTCAGATGGACTTGCTTCTGTGGACGTCATCCCTTTACAATCTTTATGTAGCTTTACTATAACCACAAACTTATAACTCGTGATAGACAGCTCATTTTTGTTTTACATATTTTGGTTACATAAATGTAGTTTTTGTATGAACGAATTTGGTTTGGTTAAGACCCCTAATGGAATGTGTGTAAGGCTTCCTTGTATTCATTCTTTCCCTTGACTATGTATCTATTCATATAGTGTGTTTTATGATCAAGGTTGATAGATCTCCCTCTAATTCTTGTTTTTCTCTTTTTTTCTCATCTTCCTTAAGATATGTGGACATGAATAAACTGTATGAGACACTTGATTAAAAAAAAAAAAAAGAAACCTGTATGAGATTGTTTTTTAGTTGTAAAAGTTTTGAAATATGCTGATCATTAATATGATCATTTTTCAGTTTATAGTAATAAATAATAAAATAACATTGCCTTGTGCAGGAAATCAGCTAGTAAGCAGTCCGGTCCTTCACCTGCTCGTAAGTAAGATATGTTTCTTTTCCAGCAAAAAAAGTTCATTTGACTTATTACTGATGTGGCAATACTTGATTAACAAGATTTCTAACAGCCCCTTTTGTAATCTGCTTTCTATTTCCATTTGGTTCTGAGTTGTTAGGTTTACTGGTGGGTATCTTTTGTTTCTTTTTTTGTTGTCTAATTATCCCATGAATGGGGAAAATTTTAAATGAAAAAGGAATAATTTCTTCTTGTCTTCTTTTAAAGGGGTGTGTGAGGGATGGGGAGTTGGCAAATGGATTGGGGGATATATCCCCTGGAAGTGGGAGCTGTTGTAACTTTCTTCTCTAAGTTGAGGCATCTCAGGCTGTTAAGATATGCTTGATTTTAGGCTGAACATTAGGGATTGTAATTGTGTATGATTGGCTGTTAAATAGGATTTTAGCGATTATTTTCTTTATTTTGTATACTCTTAAAGTGTATAAATACCCTCTAAATTAGAGGGATAATGAAGCAGATTTTTCAGATTAATCTCTTTTTTTTTTATCTCATTCTTTCTCCCTTTTCTCTTCCACGGCGGCAGCCTTTCTCTTTCTTTCTTCTCTTCTCAAATTTACATACTTATTTTTTTGTCTTGTTGTTTAAACCTTTACAACTACTTTTTTCTATAAAATATGCTTTATGATCTTAAAAGTTGAACACAAGTATATCATAAGAGGAAACTGTCAGCCCTAGAAGCGATTCCTAAGTTTTTATGCCCCATTTACATAGGGTTGCCTTCAACATAAATTGGCTTATTATTTCTTTTTCTATTTTTTTTTTGTTCTACTTTTATAATTCTTTCAGGTTATTCACCTAACTATTATTTTTCCTTGCAGCGGCACCTGGTTTAAGTGTTCAATTTGATGGAAAATCTAATAGCCATTCCTTGGACATCGACTTTGAGGAAAGGCTGGAAGCAATTAGAAGGTACAGTGTTATGTTTTTCTCATAGTTCACAATTGCTAGAAATATCTTCGCATTAAAATGTAATAAATTGTTACTGATCTTTATCAAATTACACACAGTAATTACTAATGTACCACTTTCTGTTCATGTGCTTACTGTTATGTTCATGTTCTTCTTTCAAGACTCAATAATTTATATCATGTGCCAATTGTACATCATAACAAATATATAAGCTATACTACTTTACGTTTTATATCAATTTATCATCTTTGATACTTAGATTCTCAATGCTGGTTGGTCTATCCGGTCACCTAAAGTTTGTGGATGCTGGTTAGATCTTGAGAGATAATTGTATTCATCTTTGATCTTCCATATCTGTTATATAACTGTCTTGTAAAGTGATAAGTTTCTTTGGGAATTGTGATTGCAGTATAGTTCAATAAGTTTTTCTTATGTGTGCATCATACTTGAGTTTCTTTGACAATAATCATTGTTTGTGCATGCTACGCAGGGCTGCACTTGAACAAAAAAAGGTAGAGGAACAAAAAGAATATGGACCAATTGACTATGATGCACCTGTTGAATCAGAGAAGAAAACAATTGGTCTGGGCACTAAGGTAGGAACATCATGATAATTTTTATTTTAAACCTTTTCCCATCTTGACCTACTCCTTTCTTTTCCTAACAGATTGGAGTAGGAATAGCTGTTGCGGTCTTTGGTCTAGTTTTTACCCTTGGAGACTTCCTACCAGGAAGGTGCGCTTAGAGCATTAAATGTTTCTCTCTTCATCTCAAATTATGAGATCAGTTGACCTGTCATATCATTTCTCAGTTTTGCTTTGCTTTTCCTTTCTTTTACTATTGAGAGTGCTTAATTACACATGAACTCTTCTATGCAATACTAGTATGATTAAAGGAAAATTGAAAAAGGGATCTTGTTCTTCATGGCTGAGCATAAGTTTGTCATTTAGACCTATCTTGTTTTGTGGCAGATAGTAAAGGCTGAAGAAAACTTCTCTTTCTCTCTATTATAAGTTCTTTCTTGTCACTGAATTTGAGGATGTGATGCTCTATGCGGACAATTCTTTTCTTCAATAGAGTTTGAACCTAAATTGATACTAACATGTCATGTAGCTTTTACTAGAGTTATTTTCTTATTTTATTTTTTAATTTTGTTTTTAATGAAAATATGAAATTGAGATAAAAGAGAATTTTTATTTTTTCACATCATAAGTTAGCCTATTTATAAAACTAAGGGAAGTAGTTAAAAAGAATAAAATCCATAAAAAATTCTACAAATCATCTTTCTCTTTATTGTAAATTTATGACTCAACCTGGAGCATGAATATATCTCTTAAGGCTCTTGTGAATTTATGACTAACTTACAAATCCATTCGAGCTCCGTTTAAGGCTTTTGTGAATATATCTCTTAGTTGATATCTAGTTTTGACATAGCCTATAGAGATGAATTTTTGTTACATCTTTTCATGAACAAAAAGATTGTTTTGTTTCTCAACTAACCTCCTATACTTTCACAGGATGTTTAAATAACTATCTACACATCTTCGACTTTCAAGTTTCAACTAACAAGTCTAGAGTATATTTCATTTGGGACAAGAGTTAGTAGCCATAACACTATCTAGAAGGGCAAAATATCAATACTTGTTCTCACTACCCCTTCCATTGAAAAGCCTAGTCCTCGTTGACCCTTCGATCAAAAAAGTTTAACCAAGAATAGTGCATGTGGGCCACATGTGCCATGCAAAATTTGTCTCACTCGCCTTTGCGTGAGAGCATGTAGGGCTCCCTCCAGCCATTGTTTGTAATTCTTCCTGTCGTTTGTCTTACTACAATGGTGCTATCCTTGTATTGATTCGATCGTGAACTCTATTTTTAATTATTTTTGTTCTCCCTTGATATGGATCCTTCAAATTCTACCAGACCCTTCTTCTTGGTGCTTTTTAATCTCCTATTATTTTTATTGTCCAACTCTAGGACAATATTAATTATGTTTCTTGGGCTGTTTTTGTTGGATTGTGGTTTATGGGGGAAAGGTTATAAAAACATTTTGGAAACAAAAGTTACTGTTGTTGATGAAATTGGTAAAGTTCTTTGGTTAAACTTGATACCCAATTATGTAGCTTGTTGTGACATTCCCTTGAACTTTGTTTTAGTCTTGCAAACTTGTTACAAAGTTTGGGCTAAGGCAAAATACCTATATATACTAATGATATTTTGTGTATCTTAAAGTTGTTTCAGATTTTGTCCGTTTATAACAAAATTAGCAAGACATGACTAGTTATTTGGGTCAAGTTGAATCGTTGTTGGATGAGTTTAATGTTCTTATGTCTCTTACCTGAGAATGTTGCGGATCAAAACAAGCAGAGGGATAAATTCTTTATGGTTCTTTCTCTAATTGGATTGTGAGCAGATTTAGCTTTGGTGAGATATGAGAAATCTTACGAGCCCAACCATTCTTACTCTTGATGAGGTGACTGAAAGATTTCAAGAGAGCTTTGAATAAAATTGTACTTCTCTTATTAACTAAAGAATTGAACTTAAATAGAGAAAAAAAGTCCTAATTCTAATTGAGAAAATAGTTTCCTTATTCTAATAAACTATTAAAACATAAAAAGAAAATAGTTCCCTTATTCTAGTAAACTACTAAAAGATAAAATAAAAATATTTCTAGAATATGAATAAAACTTATCTACCCAAATAAAATTTATCTACCTAAATAAATTTAAAATATATACATATTTCAACACCCTCCATCAAGTTGGTGCATATATATCAATCATGCCCAACTTGCTTAGAAGAAAATCAAAGCTTATCTTGGAGAGTCCTTTGGTGAGTATGTCAGTAATCTGTTGTTTTGAAGGAACAAACGGCATGCACACTTGGCCTTCTTCAATCTCCTCCTTGATAAAGTGTTTATCAATCTCAACATGTTTAGTTGTCATGTTGGACTGGGTTGGGAGCGATGCCAATGGCAGCTTTGCTATCACAGTACAACTTCATTGGTGAAGTTATTGGTTTCCTCAGCTCTTCCATAATTCTTTTTAACCACACCATTTCACAAATTTCTTGAGCCATTGATCTAAACTCAGCCTCTGCACTACTTCTTGCTACAACAGTTTGTTCTTTGCTTCGCCAAGTCACAAGGTTTCCCCAAACAAATGTACAGTATCTTGATGTAGATCTTCTGTCTGTTATTGAGCTTGCCCAATCTGCATCTGATAAGCTTCAATTCCTCTCTGTTCGGATTTCTTGAAGAATAAGCCTTTCCCGGTGAACTCTTCAAGTATCTTAGAATTCGAAACACTGCTTCTTCATGTTCCTCCATTAGGGAGTGCATAAATTGACTCACTAAGCTTACTGCAAAAAATATGTCTGGCCTTGTATGTGATAAATAAATTAACTTACCAACTAATTTTTGGTACTGCCCTTTATCAACTAATCGACCTTTTTTATTTTCAAATTTTACATTTGGATCAATTGGTGTGTCAGCTGGGCGGCAACCACTCATCCCAGCCTCTTTTAAAAGATCAATCACATATTTTTTCTAAGAGACCACAAGACCCTTCTTTGATCGAGCAACTTCCATTCCAAGAAAGTATTTCAAAGGACCCAAGTCTTTGATCTCAAACTCCAATGCTAGATGCTCCTTGAGACGTCTTATTTCATCCACATCATCTCCTGTAAGAATGATATCATGACATAAACTATAATAACAGCTATTCTACCTTTTTGTGAATGTCGATAGAACATTGTGTGATCAGCTTGCCCTTGTGAGTAACCTTGTTTTTTAACAACTTGAGTGAATCGTTCAAACCAAGCTCGAGGAGACTGCTTCAGACCATATAAAGATTTCTTGAGTTTACATACTCGAGTTCCAAATTTTTCTTCAAAACCTGGAGGAGGATCCATGTAAACTTCTTCTTCAAGTTTTCCATTTAGGAAAGCATTCTTCACATCTAGCTGCTGTAAAGACCAATTAAGATTAACAGCAATTGATAAAAGAACTCTGACGGAATTTAATTTGGCCACTGGAGCAAATGTTTCAAGATAATCTATCCCGTATGTTTGAGTGTACCCTTTTGCTACCAATCGGGCTTTGTATCTATCTAAAGATCTATCTGGTTTGAATTTGGTTGTGAACACCCATTTACAGCCCACTGTTTTTTTCCTACAGGTAATTCTATTGTTTCCCATGTACCTATTTTTTCAAGAGCACGTATCTCCTCTAAAATAGCCTCCTTCCACTCAGGAACTTGTAAAGCATCTTTCACATTTTTTGGTATTTGGACAGTATCGAGACACGAAACAAAGGTTGAGAATGTCGAAGATAAGGCTTTATAGGATACAAAGTTAGACATGGGATATTTGACAATATTTCTAACACCTTTTCTTTTGGCAATTGGAATATCTAAATCAGAAAATTTATTGGCTGGATTATGAGCTTTACCTGGACTTTTGACAGGATCTTGCGGGTCGGATTCTTGGTGATGAATCTGGTGGATTCCACTTTCTTGATTTCGATTTCTTCTTGAGTAAACAATTAACTCCTTTCTTTGTTCTTTATTTTCATGATCAGACTCTACACCTTCATCCTCCTTTTCATTAACATTAACATTATTAATTTTTGTGTTAATTATAAATTCGCCTTCCCCATTATTAGAATCCCTATGTTGTATCTTCCTAGTCTCTTCTTGATCAATTATAGAATCTTCTTTAGTATAATTCCCTCTCTGAAGATTAGAATCAAAATAAGATTGTGTTTCAACAAATGTGACATCCATGGTAACTATAATCTTCCTATCAATTGGATCATAACATTTGTAACCCTTTTTATTAGAAGCATAACCAACAAAGACACATTTTTTTGCTTTAGGATCTAGTTTACCTTGGTTGTGAAGATGAACAAAAACACTACACCCAAAAACTCGGAGGGATAAATCTGTAATCAATTTAGAGTTAGGCAAGTTATCTTTAAAGAAACTAAAAGGAGTTCTATAATTTAGAATTTTACTGGGCATTCTATTAATAAGATATGTAGCTGTTAACAAGGTTTCGCCCCAAAGATAACGTGGTACTTGGCTAGTGAACATCAAGGCTCTAGTTACTTTCAAAAGATGTCGGTTTTTTCTTTCTGCAATCCCATTTTGTTGTGGTGTATTTGTACAAGAACTTTGGTGGACTATTTCATGTTTGGTTAAGAAAATACCTAATTGGTCGCTAAAAAATTCCCCACCATTGTCAGTTCGAAATACTTCTATTTTCACACCAAATTGTGTTTTCACCATAGCATAAAAAGACTGAAACACATTTTTAACTTCGGACTTATCTTTTAATAAAAACGCCCAACAAAGTCGAGTATGATCATCAATAAATGTGACAAACCAACGTTTTCCTGAAAAAGTCGAGACTCTTGAAGGTCCCCAAACATCACTATGAATTAACGAAAAAGGTTTGGAGGCTTTATATTTTTGAGGTGGAAAGAATGACCGATGATGTTTAGCCAATTCACAAAATTCACAATGATATGAAGAAGGACTTTTATTTTTAAATAGATTAGGTAACAAATATCTTAAATAATAAAAATTAGGATGTCCAAGCCTATAATGCCAAATCATAACCTTATCAAAATCAGAAACAGAATTTAAACATAAAGTTGTTGTTGGTTGACTTAGATGGTCGTCTTCAAGAAAGTAAATTCCACCAAATTCTTTAGCATTGCCAATCATCCTCCCCGAGACTATGTCCTGAAACTTACACATAGAGGAGTCAAATATAACATGACAATTTGAGGACTGGGATAATTTACCGACCGATATGAGATTACAAGCTAGATTTGGCACATGTAAAACATCATGTAAAACCAAGGAAGATGAAATTTTAACAGTGCCTTTCCCGGCTATTGCCGAGAAGGACCTATCTGCTACTTTGATCTTTTTGTTTCTTGCGCAAGGTGTGTAAGTTGAAAAAAGAAAATGACTACTAGTCGTGTGATCACTAGCTTCAGAATCAACGATCCATGTGTTTGTTTTACAAGGCTTGACACTGAAAAAAACAGAAAAATCAGTACCTGATTGGGCAAAAGAGGAAGAAGGATTATTGGATGAGTTAGGAATAGAAGAATTCATCCCAAATTGTGGTGATTGAAAAAACTTGTGTAGATGCTTTAATTGTTCCTTAGTGAATGGAGACCCTTCCAGAGAACTTTGGCCCTCATAATTTCCATAGTTGTTTGGAAAGCTCTGCTATCCCCTGATTGTGAACCACGACCATTGCCATTCTTTTTCCTTCCATTTGTCGGTTTCCCATGGAGCTTCCAACACGTTTCACGAGTGTGCCAATATTTTTTGCAGTGATCGCACCAAGGTTTTTTCTTTTTTTCACTATCATCATTATTTTTAATAGTTACAAGAGCAGAATTATCATCATTAGCTTCAAACTCTGGCTTTAACATTACTTTTCTCCCTTGTCTCCTCTCTTCTAACCTCAGAAAAAATCTCACGAAGTTTTGGAAGCGGTTTTTTCCTTAGGATCCGAGATCTCACTTCATCAAATTCTTTATTTAAACCAGCCAGAAACAAATAAGCTCTTTCATTCTCTTCTTTTTTCATAGCTTTTACACCATCTCCGGGACACTCTTATTCATCATTATAACATTGATCCAGTTCTTGCCAAAGAGACATCATCTCATTATAATAAAGAGTAACTTCTTTTTCCCCTTGCCTAGCTTTCCACAGTTTTATTTTTAACTAAAAAATCTGTGAAGCGTTTTCTAAATTTGAATAGGTTTCTTTCACAGCGTCCCAAACATCTTTAGCAGTTGGGAGAAAAAGAAAAGGTTTACCTATGGAAGCTTCCATGGAATTAATAAGCCACGCAATTACCATAGAATTTTCTAACCTCCACTTGCTCATCTTCGGATCACCCACCTGTGGTTGCTCAACTTCTCCATTTAAATGACCTAGCTTGCCGCGCCCATCAATTGCTAATTTTACGGATTGCGACCATTCCAGATAATTCTTGCCATTCAACTTGTGAGATGTTAGTTGAAAAGAAAGGTGACACGCCTCTGTCCCTTGAGTCATTGTACTCTCGGTAGTTGTTTCAACTGTAAAACTTTCTTCCTCTGTTTGATTGCTGGATCTCCAGTGAAGGCTGTTTTAACCATGATGTTACTAGAGATTTTAACCTAGCTCAGATGCCATAAAAGATTTCAAGAGAGCTTTGAATAAAATTGTACTTCTCTTATTAACTAAAGAATTGAACTTAAATAGAGAAAAAAAGTCCTAATCCTAATTGGGAAAATAGTTCCCTTATTCTAATAAACTACTAAAACATAAAAAGAAAATAGTTCTCTTATTCTAGTAAACTACTAAAAGATAAAATAAAAATATTTCTAGAATATGAATAAAACTTATCTACGTAAATAAGATTTATTTACCTAAATAAATTTAAAATATATACATATTTCAACAGTGACTACTTGACTACTTCACATTTCTGATCATATCTTTGATAACAAAAATCTTTTTTCTACCCTTACCTCTCAAACATTGGTTGAAAGTGTTGAAAAAATATATTTCACCTCCCCTTACCTTTAATGTCAGTTTTAGATACTCTAGAATGCTCTTATAACTTGATTTTCATTAGTGAACTTTCTAAGCAACTTAACTAGCAATTCATTTTTGATTCTCACTCTTTTGTCATTTTAAAAATATATTTCACCTCCCCTTACCTTTAATGTCAGTTTTACCTCTTTTATGGGTATTGATGCCACAACATGCAGTGAGTTTTTAAAGCTTGCAATTAATGCTTCAATCGGCTACTAATTCTTTCCAACAACCTCAAACAGCTAGAAATCAATTGCAGGTATAAAATATTGTCTTCTAAGAAACAAGTTCAAAAGTTCAATGATAATCAAAGATTTCATTATTTTATTCATCTTTTATTGATCCTATTTGTAAACATATAAACTATTACCTTTGAGAGATTTTCCTTGTTTGCTTATCATTTTCTCTAAAATTTATAGACTTGTAATAGTTTATATGTTTGCAAGTATTAGTGGTGGTATCTTACCACTAATACTTGTAATAGTTTATTTGTTTATATGTTTATTTTTACAAATAGGATTAAGTAAAATGTTAAGACTTGTAAAATTTAGACTTGTAAAATGTTATACCTTGTTCTTGAAAGTTATCAATTCTAAGTTAATGAAGTGAGAAAATCCTTAGTTAAGAAAATGTTAAGTTAGTGGAAGTAGGCAATTGTGGTTAAACTATTAAAATAATTTTGTTGATTTTTAAGCTTTTATTTTGTCAATATCACCAATTCACCCCCTCTTTTGCTTATCGAGCTAATGTATTAGATGCTTAAACATTAGCCGATTGTAGTCTCTAAAGTCCAAACCTATTCTAAAATCCATAAAATATGTTGTGATTTATCTTGTTTGTTTGGACGGTAGAATGGTCGACATACCTTGTACATACAAGAAATATTCCTTTTCCTTGAATATAGAAAATCCAAATAATCCAACAGTGCCCTAAGAAGTTTACATTGATTCATCAAAGCTATTACCTCATTTTCAATAGAATTTTGAATATTGACATTTACTTCTAAGCCCGATCTCATTAGTAGATGGATTATTGTTCAAGTCCCATCTCGCCACATGGGAAGGACCGTGGGGCGTAAAAGCGGATCCTATCAACTTGTTTTGACCTAGGATAATAAGCTCATGGGTTTGGTCTTACTTCACCATTAAGAACAAAAGATGACTTTCATCTCCAAGTTTAATTCAGACGTAACTTGCTTCTTTTTGGGTGTGAAGCAGTGTCAAACCAAAATACCCAACAACCATTAGCTCTCCTTGAAAAGGAGGTGATCTAGCTCACCTTCCAGTATGGCTACCTTGTTACGACTTCACTCCATTCACTAGCCTTGCCTTCGGCACCCTCCTCCTTGCAATTAAGGTAACAACTTTGTTCATGGCCAGCTCTCATCTTTGCAAATAAATTGGATCGTCGTACTCCAATCTATATAATTGAAACCATTCAACTTGTGCTGAATAATCGAGGACATCATTGGAATCATTTCTCTAATGGAACTTTTTAGATATATTCATCATATCTATTTCTTAATAATGCAAAGAAGAAAAAGGGATGAAAGTAAATAACAACAATCAATTATCGCCCAATTTGATTGGCAAAATTTGTAACCAAACAACATCCAAATAATAGCAAAAATAGCAAGAAGTTGTAACCAAACAACAACTCCAGTCGGACTCCCAACCCCTAGAGATTGGTTGGAGTAGCAAGTCACACTAGAGGAAAATTCTGGTAAGTTTGGCACCTTCAACAAGCCCCCATGATATGCCATATGATGCGGGAGGCAAAGTTTTCAGGTGGCAAGTGAGCCCTTTGTACTGATTATTTGGATGTCTTTGGGGATTGACTAGTTGGTTGTTGTGCTTCCCTGTGTCGATGCTAACACTAAAAGTCACTCTAACCTGATGATGAAACGGTAACCCAAACTCGAAAATGAGTTAAAAAGCTCTGAAATAACGTAAGAAAAGTAGGAAATTGAGAAAAGAAATTGTAATAGGAAACTTGTGTATTTTCATGTTAGCTTGTAGTATACTAGTTACAAGTATTAAACAAAGAAAAGTAATTAAAGAGAATAAAATCCCTAAAAAATCTAAACAAATCATATTTCTAAGATTTAGCATATAAGCCTGCTAGAAATTTTGGAGGATTTTGACCAAAATATTAGGTTCGAAAAATGGGTTTGGGAAAAAAATTATACCCGTTTAAAATATGGGCTGGGCTTGAGCCAAAATAGTCAAGGTGAAAGCTTAGCTTGACCTATTTTCCAAGTTTGTAGTATATTATATTATATTATGTTATGTTTATATATTATATAATTTATAACACAAAAATTAGATAATTACTAATATATAATACTTTAATATAAACATTAGAAAATGTTTTTGTTCATATATAAAATTTCAATAAATGAAAAAAATGATTAACTATTAAACTGTAAATAATATAAATAATATTCAAAATTTTAAAAATATTGACGGGTTAAAATTGGGCTTGAGTTAGGTATTTACAAATATGGGTGGACTTAGATAAAAATTTTGCCCCTATTTTGGGTTGGTCTAATTTTGGCAAGCATAAATTTCTTTAATATCATGTCTAAACTCAACCTGAACCCGAACCAGCGTAGTCTAGCTCTTAAACACATCTAATATTAGCCTAAGTTATAGTTAACTTACAACTTCACAAAAATATGATAAAGCCATTTGAAACACATGAATTATTTTTTAGTCTTTAACCATTTATTGTTTGAAATTTCCCCTTACTAATTTGTTTTTTATTTGAGATACAGTCCTTATTTACAGCATTCTAGTTATTGTACGCATAAATTTATCCTTAATAAGCACTATACATCCACCCATATGTTTATTAGGTGCTATACTATTGGGTTGAATCTAGCATGGTTATTAAGCCATTTTGCTTAAGCCTTTTTTTGCACAAAATGTGGCTGTCAACTGTCATCAAGGAAAAAGGTACCTTTCAGAGGGAAGTTGATTTACCTGTGTGTAATGAAATTGTTTGAAGTTTTTTGTATGTCTATGTATACATGTTATATAAGCTTCAAATTCAAAATATTTAGTTATTTGTTTATTTTAATTTTTCTCTTTCGTTTTTGCTTAGTTATTACTATCAGTTTGTGTTGATGATTATCATATCTTGACATGACTCTCCAGTGTCAATCCACCTGAGGAAGCTGCAGTGATTGACAAGAAACTGTCACGAGAACAGAAAGCTATTCTTGAGGTACTGGTAGTGGAACATCGTTGTTAAGTTTAGGAATTTCTTGCCTTTGATTTGAGAAATAGCTTGTTATGACGTATCTTCTAGATAGTGCAATGTTTAAGATAGTTTAAAAGACCATTATACATGCAAGCTTTCAAGTGTTTTAACCCACTGCTTGTTGCTTTCTGCCTTTAAGCAATAGGAAGAAAAGCTGGCTTATTTAAGTGCCTTTAGAAGGGTATATACATTTATGATATTTACAGGGTTTCTTTGCTTCTATCTTTATTTGGGCTCAAAATTACTTAAGGCAGATGCTATTTTTATTTTGGGTACGTTTATTTGCGGAACACCATATCCATGGATGAATGCTCATTTTAGTTTTCTGTTTTTATTGTTTTTTTGTAAGTATTGGCATAATGGTTCTTGTCAATTATTCTTTTTTTAAATTTATTTTCATTGATCCTCTGGTATGGGTGATCAGTTTCTTTTTGTTGCCTCTTGGATTTTGTATCATGGAAATATTTAACACCTTGCTATTATGTACAACAGACTAGGCTGGCACAGTTTGAGGCAACACTAAGTACGTCTCCAAAAGATGAAACTGCACTTGAAGTAAGTTTTGGAATATTTTTGTGATTAATATTTGTTTAATATTATATGCTGCTATTCTTTGAATATTAAATTTCTTCTCAAGATGATTCACTTCTCATTTTCAATTTCACTTTTATGTTTTTGGCTTCCTTACAACTTTGGAAAGTTGAAGTTTTAAGTGCTATAATTTAAACCAAATAGGAAGTTGATGTAGAACAAGTAGGGAAAGAAAATTAAATCTAGTGGGAGAAACAAAAATATAAAGAAGCAAGTAGGAAATCAAGGGAGAAAGAGATAAACTAGTGGAGAGAATCCAAAATGAATCAGAGAGAATTAAATACTCAACATCTTAAAATCTGAAATATCCACAATCCAATAACCTAATCAAAACTAAATAACATAGTATTTGTAAATGAATTCATGAATTTAAAAAATTGAAGAAGATTTGGTTTGGGTGAAAAATTATAAATTTCATTCAATCTTAAAGTACATTCTTTTTAAAAGCTCTGCACCTTTATATAAAAGAAAAGAAAAAAAATCCATATAAATCATCTATATATTTATAGCTATACAATATATTCTCTAACACTTTTTCTCAAGTTGGAGTATAGATATTAATCATGCTTAACTTGTTACAATATGATTAACTCGAGCTCCATTTAAAGCTTTGGTAAAGATATCTCCTAATTGTCCTTCAGTTTTAACATAATTTGAAGATGAACTTTTGTTATTTCGTTCATGAAATATAGTATTAGAATTTATGTAAAGAGCAACTTGGTTATCGCACTATAACTCGGCTTGTAACGATGTCTTGAAACCTAATTCATTTAATAGTTGATACAACCATACAACTTCAGATACAGATTCTGCACTTGATTAGAATACTACATTTTGTTTCCTACTTCTCTAAGAAATTAGATTTCGTCCCACAAAAATAAAAATTTGGTAGTAAATCTCTTATGCATCTTAGATCCAGATCAATTTGCATTTAAAAAACATTCAATATCAATGTGTTCATAAATTCTTATATGAAAGTCTTATGTCTAGGAGCCCCCTTTAGATAGCTAAGAATGTGTTCTAAAGTTGCCTAAATGTTTCACCATTGGTGAGGACATGAATTGACTTATAACAAAAATAAAATATGCAATACGAGGGTGAGTCATTGTAATGTTATTCAACTTTCCAATTTTCTATACCTCTCAGATCTTCAAATAAACCATTATCTTTCTTCATAAGTTTTAGATTAGACTCTATATGTCACAGGCCATAGTTTAAAGCCTGTGACCGTTGCACAAAGAGTGTCCCATGGAAGTTAATCTATTATATGGTGCTTATTTGATCCGCGTGAATTGACTCGATTCGAAAAACAAGTGGCAAAGCCCATTTACTTGAAGTCTTGATCGTCCAATGAAACACTTACAAAAAATTAGGATTAACTTGGTAAATTTGAAAAGTAATCTTAAAAGATTGTAAAAGATTATAATTTGATAAGATTTGGTTGTCTAATCTTTTGGTATATCCACTTTTTTCACTTTTAGCTGATAATACCTTAATTTCAAGTCAATTTTAAAAAAAGCAGAAACTCTCCTAAACCGATTAAACAAATTATCAATATGCGGCAACAAATACTTGTTCTTAATGATCACCTTATTTAATTGTCGATAGTCAATATACAATTGCAACATAATGTCTTTTTTCTTAACAAGCAACACCAATTCTCTTCGAGGAGAGACACTTGATCGAATGAATCCTCGATATAACAACTTTTGCAGTTAGATCTTTAATTTCTTAAGCTCGGTCGGATTCATACAATATGGTACAATGGACATAGGAGTTGTGTCTAGAAAAACATCAATGTCTAATTCTACTTCTTGGTCCAGAGGTAAGCTAGGTGACTTATTTTCAATTAGACTAAGGATATGTTTAGATTATCTATTAATATAAGCCGTCCTTTCGTATTACAACCTGAACACGTAATATGCTTAATATTAGTTAAACATTAAATATTTATTAAGTAAAATATTTATTTTGATTTTCCTTTGCTTGTAGAAATCGTTAAGGATAATATATAATAGATATTAATGTAACTGATAGATATTTTATTAAATCAATTTATTCGAAAAATACAATTATATATAGATGAAAATAATACACAAAAGACATTAGATTTCAACACAAATCAGCATGGAAAGTAGCTTCTTGATCTCAATTAGGCAACATTGATGCACCTCGCTAACAATGGCATGCTGTCCCAATGGACTCAAAACAAGTACCTCTGTCCCAGACCTCTCTATTAGAACACTCCCTAAAATAATTAACCTACGAGTATATAAATGTGAAGAAACAAAATCAATTAATGCATGCATAGGAAAATCAAATTAAAAAAAAGCAAACCTGAGACCATGTTAGTAGCAGCATGACCCCGAACAACATAAGCCCGAGCAAGGGTCCTCACCTCAGAACCCAAAACAACCTCAGCATCTTTACTCTGCCTAGAGTTAGTATTAGCTCCACCTTTGGTTGAATCTTCTCTAGCAACACCCCAGCCACATCTATAAGGAATTGACCACTACGACTGTGTTTGAGCAATTCTCGAATTAAGTGGATAGTCATAAAATAAATGCTTTGTCGAGCCACAGCCAGTTCAAGCGCTGATTGACCTCCAACACTTCCCTCCATGTTTCCCATCCACAGTGGTCACAAACTAGCATTGTAATGCAGCGAACAGAGCCAACAAATTGGCCATAGAAATTGATTGTTAGGGACCACCGTCAGACCTTTGAAATTGAATAGGAGTTGATCTCCTAGAACTTGAGGTATCATGAGCATTCTTAGCTTGTTTTGTTGCCGGATGACAACTAGCAAATCTTGATCCCCTTTTACCTAAGTTATAGACATTAATGGAAACCTTTCTCTAAGATCCCACTACCCATTCGACCATCTTAACCTTTTCGGCTAGGTTAGCAATCCCCCTGAGTCGACGTGCCATTTATTGTATTTGGATCTCCTCCCTCAAACCTCGTAGAAATACCTCTTAACCCCGTGGGAATCATTTTGGAGAAACTCATGGTTGTAGTCAGCCACGAACCACTCCCCCTGAGCTAGCATAAAAACTTCATTCCAAATAGAGCTCACCCATGTATTTTCTCTTAAACTTGGTTTTAAAGAAAACCCAAGTCAATCTATCTGTCGAGACCTTTTTCTCTATAGTGGTCCACCAGTAGTAAGCCTCTTCTTTCAGGAGGGAAATAGCACTTGTAACTTCTCACTTGATGTGCACTCTAGTTGATCCAAAACTCTCTCGGATTCCAATCAATACTCAGCAACAAAGGGATCTACACCACACAATCCCCAAAACAGAGCATTAAACTTTGTCAGAGACTGCAGGTTGAATTGGTAGGGCCACACCAATGATCGCGCAGAACATCAACGATGGTCTGCCACATGGCCTCATCACAAGGAGCATCCGACCCTCTAGCCACATCCACCATACCAACTCTGGGTGCGTTTGGGTGATTCTCATCACGTGCCTCCTCTCGAGGAGCTCGTGGTTTAGGAAGAGTTTGAGGTGCACGGTTCTCCATCTCTTCATTCCCCACATGCCTCAAATCATCTGACTTTGTTCTACAACCACTACAATTCAAGTGCTCTAGGGCCTTGGCTGAAAATCACGAGTCAAGACAACATCAAACACAGTATAATAAAAACGTCATTTTTCACCAAACATTATAGCATACTATCAATACAACATAATCTTGTCTAAGCATGTTTTAATCCTAAACCATTCATACTCGTTAAATTTTTGCTTGGAATAGTCCAGAATCAATTAAACTAGAGCTTTGATACTAAAAAATGTAACATCATACTCCCAACTCGAAAGACGATTGGATGATCGATTTCACATTAACTACCGAAGTAACCTCGAACAAAACAAAACCAAACAATCAAACATACAAACACACGTTGCATTTAATTTCATTTAAAAAAGGTATTATGAATCTAATATAATTGTAGATCAAATGCACAACAAAAACGAGCTAAAAACAACATTCGAGACTCAAAATATTGAAAATAGAGATTAAGTGTTGATACCTAGCCTTTGGTATCAATACCAATGCTAGAATTTCAAATAGATAGTTACAAGGTCACGTGTTTCGATGCATAGACATGTATATACCAATACATCATAGCAATGGTATCTATACCTCTTATCTAGGTTTCAATACCTCATTCCAAGAAATTTTGTAGAAAAGTCATTCTAAGCCACTAACCAATACCAAACATGTACCAAGGCATATCTAACACATTTTACATACTAAATCAAGTCTAAAACTACCAAATGGATCAAAATGTGATCCCTAAGTAAAATTTACCATTTAACAACTACCACTCAACATGCAAATTAGATTCAAAATTCAACTACCAATCAAAACACATGTCCAACATGCCAAATATGTCAAAATACCAATACAAAAACTAACAATACATCAAAGTTAAACCAAATAACACCATAAGGTCCTATTACATGCCCATAACAACTACTAAAGAAAGACCTTATTACAACAATAGATTTTAAGCAAACAAGCAACTCTAGAAACGTAGCTTGACTCCCTAGCAACCTTTTGAAACTTCTTGTATTATTTACACATGGTAACAAACCACATACTGGGCCACAAAGCTTAGTGATGAATAACATTTCCGAATATGTGGTATGTTAAACAACAATAATTGTGTAATCATTTGTTCAATTAATAACCAACAACATAAACTAAGTTGAAATACAAGTAACATTTAACAACATACAACACTGCACACAAATACCATCTTTCACAATAATGCCAAATCTATCGAAATATCTGAAATTTCATATACAAAATCCGAATCACAAAGTATAACCTTACTTGCATCAATTTCATTTTATAACATAATGTTAAAGCCCATTAACCAAAATTAGACACATAATTGGATACATAGATATCCAACCATTCTTTGACGAAGTAGTGCTTTTTAGGTACACCAAATATTGAATCTCCGTTGTGTGTATAATATGACTTCCAACGAATTTCCAAAATAAAGTTGCACAAAGTGTCACAAAATCAAATCTCTCGGGTGCACAAAGCTATCTCAAAATCATTTAACGGACTTATTAACATATTTTGTACTTCAAGTTAACATAATTCAATATGGCAGCAGCATAGCAACACAAAGTCGATAACATTATCAAAAAAAATTCAACAATAAGTAACCAATTTCACTCATAATCACTAATGCATAAACTCATGCCACCAATTAACATTCATAATTGCACTTACAGCAGTAGAATTTAGCATAAAACAAAATAAAAATGCAAGCACAAATTGACAACTTCCATTACCGCTCGATCACCTTTTCCTTGCCCTTTGATTTCAAGCTTTCACCAACTTCTCTCGCTTCAGAATCAAAATCCACAATATAATTAAGGTCAGTACAACAACATAATAAAATCAAAACACCTAAATTAAGATTCAATCACTCAATTCGTTCATGTAGACATTTTCTTGCTTTTGATGCCCACTTTCGAGAAACTATCCAAAACCTATAGATTCATTTAGGGACACAAATCTATTCCGAAACCATTAAGAAACTCGTTGATCACTCATACAAACCACACTTTCTCTTAAGCACTCATCAATGGCACTTGAAAACAAACTCTAACCATTCTCAGCATTCATTCATCTTCCTAGTCTCATTCTTAACCTCAAAATAACATGGAAACATCAAAGAACTTAAAAAACACTTATTTCTATCTGAACTTAAGAAACATGATTGTGAACTTAAAAGCTCTTCTAATTTTTGTTGGAAATGATGTTACCTTTCATGAAAGTTTCTGCAATGAAAACCTCAAAGAAAATGAAAAAAAAAATTAGAGAATTTAGAAAAGAAAACTAATTGAAATGAAAATAGATGAAAAGGCTTTTTTAATGTTTTCTTGTAACCGTCCATCCCTCCAAAAAACCATTAAACGTCCTGCTAATGGGTCCCTTGGGTAGTTTACAAATTAAAACCCCCATCTTTAAAAAAAAAATCAACATTTAGAAAATTATGATTTTGCTTAGTACTTTTGAGAACTTTACAATTTAATCCTAATTGCTCAATTACCTAATTAAACCTCTTGAAAACTCGACCACTAATTTTTATTATTCTATTCAACCCGATTAATTCTAAAAAATCACTCAAATTGAACTCCCAGATCAACTCGAAACACTAATCTGGCCCTAAACCTACTAAATTGAACCATCCAAAAAATCAGGTCATTACATTAGCAATAGAATTTATAGAATTTGGTTTGCAAGTTGGCATGTCATATTTATGCAACAAATTGAGGGAGAGTGTTGATAACTTATGCAAATTAATTGCTGACAACTTATGCTCAACCAAACGACATGATCTTAGGAGTTACTAATTATTAGGGATTGAATTGATTATTATTAGGGATTTTTGGATTATGTACAATTTATTAATTTCCTCAAATAAACCTATATTGCTTGTATAAGTACTTATGTATTCTTTCATCTCATTACATAAATACTCTGATTTTATAGTACTTTATTGATGTTCAGATCTAAACATATATAGGTGCATATATATACTTATTATTAAGTAGACAAGTAAATGCATCTCTACTTCAGCATCTGTGAACCTGTGACAATTAAAAATTTAAGATGGCCTACAGGGAGCAGCAGTTACATTAACAGAATTAGGGGACTATGCACGGGCAACTTCTCTGCTTCAAGAGTTGGCGAAGGTTTATTAATATTGGATGAATGGAACTTATGAGTTTTTAGTTTTGTTATAATAAATCAACTAACGCTCTATTCTAAGTAATATTTATGTTCTATAGGTGAAAACAAGCGACCCGGAGGTTTTTCGTTTGCTTGGAGAAGTTAAATATGAACTTAAGGATTATGATGGCAGTGCTGCTGCATATAAACTTTCTGCTGCGGTAACTTTCTGTTGTTAAGGTTTTCCATTTGATTGTGACCCAATGCAATGCATGATAACCTTTAGGCACCAGTAGTTGTATGCAACTTTCTTTTGTAATATTGGTCTAAGGCTGGTTGAGGTATCTTGTATTCACCTAAAAGTAAATGTTAAATTTTTCGTACCATTGTGCACAATGTATTGCATAACACTTTTCCCACCCTTGTTTGGACATAAATAATCTTCTATTAGATTATTTCAAATATAATGTTGGGCGGTGAGGTGTGATTTCATGTACAAAATGGAAAACTTTTGTTAGGAGAGAAGGAAACTTTGCTAAAGCAGAACTACTTACCACCAAGGTGGCTTCCTGTATTTACCTAAAAGTAAATCTAAAATTTGTCATAATATCTTGTGTACACAATATATTGAATAACACTCCCCCCCTCCCATGTTTGTTGCACATATAAAGCATCTATGGTTAGCGTGTTTCAAATATAATCACTCTTGAATTGGTTTATACATTTGCCAACTAATTATTAATTCTAGTTATCTTGTGCAATTCTTAGTCTTCAAGAGTTTCTCGTTAACTTTATTACATTCAAATTCAATGTAATTTGTTCATTCATGAAACATTGAATTGGATGCTACATGTATAATTGTGTTGTTATCATTTACGCAAATTATAGTGCATGAATGTTCAAACGAAGCTCCTCTATCTTTGTCTCTATTTTTTCAAATTTATATTTGAAAGCATTTTAAGGATAAAGATTGATGATCTTCAGGCCTTTGTAGTTCCTAATCCTACCTTAGCATGTTTTTGGATCCAATTCTAGTAATGATTTATTCTAGAGATGGTTAAGAGTATTTTTTTCTTAAACATAAGTTGTATAATGCAAATTTTAGTTGACTTGTATAAAGCTTTGAATGACATTTACAACAATATTTTCTTTTACACTAGATGATTGTCTCTTAATTTGTTAGTTAATGTATGTATAGCTATAAAAATATTATTTATACAAAGAATTTAGCTGGATATAACGTATATGCAAACTAAAATCCAAACAGTTTTCTTCTTTGAACTCTGACACTGATTGTCAAATTGATTTGGATGTAGTATATGTTCTTTTACTCATTGATGGATAATGATAATTCATACCGATTGTCGAATTGTTGCTTGGAGCTTGATAGCTAGATTAAAAAAAAAAATTTAGCAGTCCAATGACTTAAATAAAAACTTTGAATAGTTCAAAGGCTTAGATGAAAACTTTCAAATAACTCAATTATCAATTCGTAACTTTTTAAAGTCGAGTGACCAAAACGTCAACTTACTAATAGTTTAGTGACATTAGGTGTAGTTTATTTTTTATTTTATTCTCTTCCTTTTTTTGTTAGGTTATAACATGTATACATATGTATCTCAGGGCAGAAAGGAATATACAGTTTTTCAGTCAAATAATTCTGTTGTTCGTCATCCTTTACTAAATTTCATTTACATAGTTAAATAAAATTTGTTTGTACTCTCCATAAATACTCTGTTCTTGCATTATAGGTATCCAAAGATGTCGATTTTGAGGTTTTACGTGGCTACACAAATGCATTGCTTGCTGCTAAAAGGCCAGCTGAGGTTAGTATCTGTCTAAGATTCTGAAATTTGTTGATCTTCTGGTTATCATCCTCATTTTAGCATCCCAAGTAAAATAATATTCGAGGTTATAAAATGATAGCTGATCACGGCCTAATTTTTTTTATTTGGTTTCAGTACTGTAAAATGATTCAAAAGTTGAATTATAAGGTTACTTTCCTATTTTTGTTTATTACCTGCAAGAATCTATCATAACAGATCCCATTAAATTATACGGCATATAGTCTGATCTTGTTGAATAAGTGACCACATAGTTTCTTTTGTACTAGCTATCAATGTCTTTCTCTCATCATAGCTTTTCCTTCTGTGGGTTTATCATTTTTTCCCCTAGTTTTAAACATTTAGGTATTCTTGTTTATGGATTATTTTGGGTTACCAGTATTTATGCTTATCAAGGATAAAGTAACATATAGCTCCTAAACAACTTCTTAACTTGGTTCTTGAATTTTTTTTATTTATATTAGTCATAGAACTTGACAACTATTTACATTTTAGTTCTTGTGATAATGTGACACTTTGATATTGTGCTACACATCAACTAAAATATTATATTTTTAATAAAAAATTTTAGGCAATGACGTGACACAATGTCAGAGTGCCACATCATTATAGGGACCAACATTGAAAAATGTTGCTAAGTCCTAAGACTAATGTGAACAAAAAAGAAATTCAGAGATTAGGAAAATTTACCTTGTTTAATGACTAAATGTTATTTTATCCATTGTTATTATTAATACTTCGGAATATATGTGCATAATTTCTCTTTGTTTTCCTATTGTCTCTCTTTTCTCTTCTGCTGTCCTTTTTTTTTCTCCATCATTCATTTCCTATTTTCTCTCCCTAGTCTGCTTTCTTCTTATGATACATCTTATGCTCTTTGAAACATGTTTTTTTTAGTTTGGCATTTAATGTTGGAGCCATCTTTGACAGTGCAATGCATCTAATGAGCAATATAGTGCTGTGGAGGAATTTTAGTTAAAGTATACTAAGGGTCGTATATTAGTGAAATTTCATTTTAATCCCTTAAATAAAAAATGCTACAAACCAATTTGTGTTAAGAAATGGTGCAAATGAGAAAATTTTAATGAATTATAAATTTATCGTATTATTCTTATAACATGGAATGTTGATGTTGACTTTTTGATAGCACGGATCATATCTATGTTAACAACTTTTTAAAAATTGAAATATATAAAAAATTCAAATTTAAAACAAATAATTATAAAAAACTTCAAACCCCCAAAATCTATAAAAAATAATAAAAAGGGAGAAAAGTAGTAAAGCGCTCTAAAAATTTTCTAAAAAATCTAAATATATATATAAAGTTTAATATTATAATTGGGAGGAATATATAAATCTAAAAAGTACAAGGAATTCAAAAAATTGATAAAATTTTCCAAAAATATGAAAAATAAATAAAACATCAAAAAAATCATCCCCCTCCCCAAAACAAAAGAAATGGGTTGGAAATGAAATCAAAATATTAAAAATATAATTTTATTCCCTATTTGTTTTGATCCATCTGGCTTAAAAATTCAATGAAAATGAAACCCAAAGATCAGATATTTTCTAAAAATATTTTACTAGCCTACTTTGGTAAAGCACGCGAATTTGCATGGCCGTATTTTTGAAGGTAAGAGACTAAAAGAAACTCATCTTCATCTGTAAAAAAAAAAGAATAAAAAAACCTGTATTAATATATATCCATATATTCAATGCTTTGAAATTTTGAATTTTTTAAAATTTTATATGATTTTTTAAAAATCTTTTGGGGGCAATTGTTATCTATATTTTGAGTTTTTGTTTTGAATTTTTAAGAATTGTATTTTTTTACTTTTTGCAAATTTATAGAATTTATAGAATTTATACATATTATATATATAGATATTAAGTTTTTTTAATAAATATATGTGTATATATATTAAGTTTTAAATATATGCAAACATGACATATAAGACAAATAGTTTATGACATAAAAAAGTCATAACATGTACACATCACCCATTTAACAACAAAATCATTAAGGGCATTATAAAATTTCTTCTTTTGCGTCATTTTCTTTAACTTATAATGACTGGTTTGCAGTGGTTTTTAGTAGAGGAATTAAAATAAGTTTTTGCTATAATATTTAGAAGTATAGTGTTACCAGGAATTTTGTTACTACTTAGGTTCCCTAGGTAGATTAATGTTTCGAGTGCTACAAACTGCTCTGCTCTTCCTCATGTGATGTGTCTCATGTGCTTCACAACAAAGTGTTTGGCTTCATGATGTTTATGTTAATTTTCTTTTAACTGTCTCTTTTGCAATGCATCGAATAAGCCATTTTGTGCTGTAGAGAAACTTGATTACTTTTTAAATTCTATAATGGATGGTTTCTCAGTATAGAGGACTAAGTTTGTGTACACTGCAATTTTTGTTTTCCTTTCTTTTTGGTCTGGATGGAATTTAAAAGTCAAGAAACTAGTACTCTGGAAAGTAATTTGCATATCAAATTATTATGCTGCAATATTGAAATACAGTTTCCTACGAAACTTCTAAATGCAGGCAGTTCAGTTCCTTCTGTCCTCTCGTGAATGCCTGAATATGGAAAGATCAACTAGGCCTGATCCCATGGCTGAAAGCAGTAAAATGGAAACAGAAGCACAGAATCTGGATCCTATTCAGGTCAGTTGGCCTCTTCATTATCAATTGCATATCAAGCAAAGCAAAATGAGTGTTTTTTCTTGAAGTATTTACAACCAAAATGAAGAGAAATAAATATACTATTTAATTTTTTAGATAGTGGTTAACTCTTATGTGGAATAAAGGAGAAATGGTCAAGTATAGCCATTTGACTAAATCATGTTCTTTTTCCTAGGTTTTCTAGATTTAAGGAAATATCTTTTCAACTCATTCCACTTTTGGGCTTATGTACCCAACTAAAGGAATTGTTTGGAAATGGACTTTACAATTGCTTGGCTGTTGGAGATGCTGCCAATTTTTTAATGGAATACTGCTTTCAACATAACAATCTTGCTCGCTAAAGATACATGGCATTTTTCATAAAATGTCCTTGTTATGGATGTCAGTAGTTGTTAAGTAGGACTCTTAGAATAAAGGAAGTTGTTTTAGGACTCTTAAAA
Organism: Gossypium hirsutum; assembly: GCF_007990345.1. NCBI lineage: Eukaryota > Viridiplantae > Streptophyta > Magnoliopsida > Malvales > Malvaceae > Gossypium > Gossypium hirsutum. The sequence continues at coordinate 71,508,099 of NC_053429.1, read as the reverse complement.
TTAAATAGTCTGGTAGGACTATATTTAGTTTGATATACTTTAATTTTTATAATTCTGTTTAAAGGGATGATGAATAAAACAAAGGCAAGTGGAATTTTACCAAAACCCTAAAGGATTTGGGTCTCTCTCAAATGAGTCCTAAGGGTTTAGTCTCCTTTTGACGAACTAAGCTATCAATAACAATAGGTCGTTTTAGGAACCAAGGTAAAGGAAAGACGATTTCGCTCTCCTTGTCAATTACTCAATGACATTATCCTATTCATGTATTGGTAACAATTTGGCATTATATCCAATGGTCTTTTGCAATGCCAGAACAGTGGTCAATAGAGTGGCAAGCAAAAATACGCAAGGAGCTTGAGCATATGTGAACAAAGATAGAATAGATGCTTGATTGTATGTTGTAGCATTTTCATGGAATTATTGTAGAAAACAAAACCCAAGTGTTCGATCAAATGCATCAATTAATGGATAAAACATTGTTAGTATACAGTTTGGTAACGTTATGATAGATATGAAGGTAGACCCTTTAATTGAAGAAAACAAAACCATTGCAACCTCTGTTGATCAACCTTCCCTATCCTATATATCAAACCCTCCTAAGCCCATATCGACAAAAACCATGGCAATCACTACCAACTTCCTCCTTTGTCTTATTCATTAACTCTTTTTAAACTCATATCCCACAACCTGTCCTTTTCACTACCCAAAAGACCTCCAACTTTATATATGAAAAGTATACCCTGTTGTTGGTCACTTTATTGCTACAAATGTGAGTTTTTTCATTAATAAAGAATCAATTTGATTGTTGTTTTTTTAAGCTTGTGAGTATGCTTAGCATACTAGAAACTCTTATCCTTTGAGAAATAATAGAAGTAGCATTCCATTCATGACTATTCATTTGGATGTATGGGGACCTATTAGGCATTTATTCACCAAAGGATTGAGCTACAAGACTAGTCATTATTTGGTTTGTAAGTTGAACATTTGTGATATTTGTACATCAAACTAAGGGGGATTGTTGATAGCTTATGATAGTAATAGTTTAGCATGATCTCCAAAACTGATTTTATGGGATTAGATTATTAATAATGACTAATTTTTAGGATTTTACAATGTCCTTCTTTCCTTAGACTTGTGAATTTCTAATTTTTTATACAAGTGAAAAGTTCAATTCTTTTCTAATTCTCTTTTTTGTTGACCTCTGGTTTTAACAAAAGCTTAGTTTGGTCATTTTCTAAGGGTTAGTTTACCATTACTTTTGAGAAATACTTTTAAAAGGTGCAACGGAAAAGTGATTTTTGGGAAGTATTTTTAAAAAGTTTGGTTTAAGATTTAAGTGTTTAGTATTACTGTCAAAAAAATGCTTTTGAGAAATAAAATATTCATTTTAGACATGATGTTATAAAGTAACAAATATGTATTTAAATAATGTTCAAATTAGTTAATATTATGATATTTTAGTAAGAATACAAAAAATAATTTATTAGAATTTGTTAATATTTTAATATATAAAATATAAATTTTAAATATTTTTAAGCGATTAATATTAATTATTTATAAAATTTAATTCGAATATATAAACTATATTTTAAATATTAAAATATAACCAATAAAAATTTAAATATATAATATTATATATTTAAAATAAATTTCAATAGGAAAGTAATTACATATCCAATATATATATTATATAAAATACTTTATAAGGGCTAATTGTCTTTTATTCTAAAAAGCGTTTTTGCCAAAAGTGGAAGCTAAAAAAAATTGCTTTTGCTTTTGGGTTCAAAAGCACCTCGGATTCCAAAAGATGTCTATTTAGTGTTGTTTATGGTTTCAAAAGTGCTTTTGACCCCAAAAGTAATTTTGAGAAGCAATGCTGAACAAAGCCTAAAATTGTTACTACTAGTGAGAAGTATGATCACTGCAGGTTTTGATTCTTGGTAATAAGAATGAATAATGGTGTGATATTGGTCACTTTATCTAATAAAATGGCCTTTGGTTCAACTACAATGATGATTGATGGATATGCTAGCATCATATTAATGCTAATCACTCTCGAGGAAGTTATCTTTTGTGGAAAATACTTTTCTATTTATTGAATATATTTTGTAAATATCTTGTTCTTGAAATTTAGAGATTAGATCATTGATTTTTAGGTAGATTTTATTTCCTTCCATTTATCTTTTGCACTCTTTAGTCTATAAAATAGATGTGTAACTAAGGGAATATATAAGACAGCTTGCTTGTGGCCTTAATTGCCATGCTTTTTTCTTCTTCCATCAGTTTTTCTCTTGCTCCAATAACAACATTTTTTGTGGCCTTCATTGTTGCAACTTTTTTTTTTTGGCAATCATCTTTCATTCATAACCATTTTTAGCTAGTTGGATTGCCAATAATACATTGGTTCCACCATGTCTCGAATCACCGGCATAATGCATTGTTTTTGTCCAATATCCAACATACATATACAATCAACAAAATGAACCAGAAGAGCATTAATTTGGTTGAGGATGTTCAAGCCAAGAACAAAGTCGTAATTGTTTAAGTGAATTACCTCAAAGTTTTCCTTATCTTCCCATTCATCGATTTGTAGTTTCACTCTTTGTGATACTCCTACAATTGGAACCTTTTAGGAATTAACTGTTTTGATCCTCTTAGTTGATTTTCTAATTGAGAGACCAACTTTACCATGACTTTCTTCGATATAAACAAGTTAGATGCTCCTGTATCAATAACAACACTCCACCTTTAGCCTGTGATGTTGATGTTTACAAACATCAACCATTTCTGCTTGCAATAGCAGAAATGAGTATCATCAATCTAAGCTTCAATAGCCTATCTTTATTGGGCTCTGCATTCTTTTCTTTGTTGATCGTGGTGAACTCGGATCGCCGTTAGTAGTCTCGCACCCTATGCAGACCTCAACATAAGAAGCATTGTATCTGACATTTCATGGTTTCGCATTGCCACAATCGTCGTTGCTATACTCACCATGTTCATCTCTCTCACCATTGCTTTTCTCCTTGAGCTTGAGAGACTTGAACTTGTCTTGCTTCAGAACAAGCTTGATTAAGGGCTTTATCACGATCATGACTTCCAACAGTTCTTGGACCTTCAATGTTCCCATTTATGTTTAACCCAAGACTTCAACCCATCCATAAAATGGAAGAATGTTTCTTTCTCATTCAAATCCATGATTTGGAGTATTAATTCGTTGAACTCCTTCACATATTCTCGAATTGTGTCTTGTTGTGAGAATCAACGCAATTTAGCCCAAGCCTCCTTGGCATATTGTGGGTAAAACTACTTTTTGAAACTTCTTTTGGAACTCTTCCCAAGTCTCAATTCTGGCCTAGCCATGTCTTTCATCTGTGGACCTACGTTAATACTATGATAGAGCAAAATTAGTAAAATATCTAGCAGTAGTATTTATCCTTGATGCCCATGACAAAGAAGTATTATTTTATCCCACACGAATTGTACACATCCCTCGTGTACCTTACCCCTTAAACTTCTCTGGTTTGGAGACATTCAACTTGTGGTTTAGTGTTGCAGCCAACACCTTTTTACCCATGGCGGCTTGGTACACAACGAGCTCTCCTTCTTTGCTTCTCAATTCTTTTCTTAAAGCACTTGTCATAGTTTTATTTTCCTCATTCAAAGTTATCATCATGACCTCGAGTGTAGTCTCTTACTGTTAGCTTATCTACAATGGAATTGAGCACTCATCGCATCGCTTCCACATTGGAATTGAGAGACTACACCACAAATTCCCTGAGTTGCTCTTCCATCAAGTCCAACTCTGCGGTGCGTCCTTCGTCTACCTCAAGCGTCTCTTTCACATCTCTCATGGATTCTTTAAGATTGGCCACTCGATTTTTTATAGCTAACAGCATTTCCCTCAATCGGCTAGCTTTCTTGGCCCTTTCATGGGTCTCTATTGGATTAATCTGATCTTCTAATCTATTTTTCATCTTGATCGACGCTTTTGAACCTTAGCTCGAATACAAACTGTCACGAGGCTAACATTTTAGTGTCGCAATCGTGTGCCCTTTGAAGATTTCTTGGTTTAAAATCTACCTAACTATAATAAAGTGATAATTCTCGATAGAAATTCTTTAAGGCATCAAAAATAAAACGAAAAACCAGAAGAAGCCACAAGAAAGCAAAAGCACGCCAAGTGTTTAAGTAAATGGCCTCAATAGTATTCAATTAATATGGAGTACTATGGAGTACAATGAGATGTAATAAGACTCAATGGGATTAAATCAATCTAAAATTAAGATTTATAAGAAGTTGACACAATTCTCTAAGATTATAGAATCAAATGTTTAAGATTACACATCTGTTAAGATAAGTTTCCATATTCATGACAATCTTAATTCCTCAAGTGTTTCATTGGGCCACCAAAACTTCAAGTATATGGGTTTCTCCACATGTTCCATGAATTGGATCAGTTCAAGTAGGTTGAATGAGCCTTATTTCATTAATTAACCTCTATGCGACGCTCTTTGCGTATTCAACATGGGTTTTAAATGCGGTATGTGACATTAGCATGTTGAGTCAAATAACTTTGGTTTGGATCATTCACTTTATCAATTTTGATGGATCAGAGTTGTTGATAGATATGTTTCTTCTTGATCTTAACAGATAACATTTGATTATTTGACTTTGTTTATGAGATTTCTCTCAGGTTGATTTACTTCTTGGGAAAGCTTATTCAGACTGGGGCCATGTTAGCGATGCAGTAGCTATTTATGATCAACTAATTTCTAGCAATCCGAATGACTTTCGAGGTTACTTAGCCAAGGTTCTATTTATTCCTCTCTCCTTTCCCTCTTGTTCATTTAGTGGTGAAACATTTATATATATATTTTGTATTTTTGTTATATATTTTCTTTAGATGTCTTCTCCATGATTTTTCATCTATTTTCATTTTTTTGTTTACTTTTTGTTGGCCGATAATTATGTTTTTATAGGGAATTATTTTGAAAGAAAATGGCAATGTTGGTGATGCAGAGAGGATGTTTATACAAGTAAGTCTATCATGTCTAATAGCTTACTTAAATTTTTACTTTCTTGACTTAAAGAATGTGATTGGCTTGGTTGGTATTGTTTAAAGGAGAAAGCAAGAACAATCAATAGAGTAGGGTTGAACAAATGAGTAAGAAAAAGTTGGAACTCAAGAAAATGTAGAGTTGTAAAAAACATCTAAATACTTTATATTAATCAAAAGATATAATAAGAATAATAATGTTGACAAATAAGCTTGCAACTTATTTATATAAACTTTCTTATTACTAGGTTTTCTTGTAAACAAAGTTTTATTCATAGCCTTAAATTTAAACCCGAAAGATAACTAATCATCTTAGACGTCCTAAATATATCTAATACATAAAATGAGTATTATAAAATAAAATTAAAGTAATGAAATATTATAAAATAAACAAAGCTCTCTCGTCATTCTCCTTGGCTTGGAAAATTCGACTTCGGAGAGAAAACTTTTACCACTTTAACATAATATCTAGATCATGAATAGACCTGTTCATGGGTCGAGCAATCTGTCCAGACTCAAAGGCTTGCTCGGAATTTAGTAGGGTTTGGGAAAAAATATTAGGCCTATTTAAAATATGGATTGGGCTCGGGCTTGAACATTTAAGGCTCGAGCTTGACCCGACTCGTTTTTCAAGTTTGTAATGTTTAATATTATACTATTTTTATATAATTATAACACATAAAAATGGAATCTATAGTAATATATAATAATATAATGTAAACATTAAAAAATATTTAAGATGACTATATAAACTATAATAAATAAAAATATATAAAATTATTAAATATTAATTAAAAATAAATATAAAATATATTTTCAAAAAATAATACGGGCGAAAATGGGTTTAGACTAGCTATTTACAAATATGAGTGGGCTTGGACAAATTTTTAGACTCATATTTCGGGTCAAGCCAAACTTGGGCAAACATAAAGTGTGATAATATCATACTTAGTCCCTGCCTTAACCCAACCCAATCCATGAAGATCTCTAATCATGAATCCTATTGGGCGATTCAGCTTTACAATCTTGCAAAGAACACAATCTTATCCCAAAGGTCTCTACTACCATATCGTGAATCTTTATAACATTACCTTCCCCATCTTTAACCACACTGGTCTTACATGACCCCACATCTTGGGGAACAAGCTTTATATTTGTAGATTTGGTTGTAATAGAGAGAACATATTGCAATATAGAGTCCCATTTAACTTCATTGCTACCAAATTCCAAATTACAATAGTCAATCAAAGTTTATCTAAAAGTATCAGTCTCATTAACTGGTGTTGTATCTTTCATTGAACCCAAATCACTTTGTGAACCTGATGAAGCTTCAAGTGAATGCCTTTTAGATGCATTGTAATTCTTATATTAGTTCTGATGTCCAAATGTTATTTATTTCTCAAGTGATATAAAAACATGTAAGATAAATTTTAGTTATTTATTTCTTAAGTCGCATTTTGAAATAATTCAAAGTACTTAAAAACATGTTTAATATATGTTTCAACTTGTCCAAATGTTTTTTAGTTAATACCAAAGTGTTCTAAGATCTTAAAATGTTTTTAAGATATTTTAGTAACCAAGTCTCGAGACTTAGCTGGAGATAAGGACTATAAGTCTTGGAGACTAGCGAAGTTAGTAGCCAAAGTTTGCTTCAGGGAGCATAATCTCGAGATCTATTCATCAAGTCTTGAGACATGTTCATGAAGTCTCGATACTTCCCTATTAGGTCTTAAGACTTTTAGTTTTCCAACAATTATTTTTCATATAAGTCTCAAGACGAGTATTCTCTTTGTTTGTGGATCATACCACTTCTATCCCTTTTGTGTTGGTGCATATCCTACAAAAGCAAATTTTCAAGCCCTAGGATCTAACTTTGAACAATTTTTATCATGGACATGAACATGAACAAAGGCACTACACCCAAATACCCTCAAAGGTAAATCATTTTTTATCCTAAGCATAGGGTATGGAACTCATAGAACACTTAGAGGTGTCTTAAAATTCAAAGTTTTTGCAAGAATTTGATTTATTAGGTAGGTTTCTGTTAAAAAAGCCTCTCCATAAGGGTGCTTAGGTACATTAGAAATAAAAAGTAAAGCCCTCGTAATCTCTAAAATATGCGTATTTTTCTCAACTAGCCCATTTTGTTGGGATTGCAGGACATGTGCTTTGGTGGATGATGATGCCATTTTCATTGAAAAATCTCCTAATATTTCATTAAAATACTCTCTACCATTATCATTTCGAAAAATTTGAATTCTTGAAATTGTCTCAATCATTCTTTAAAAGATTCTAAATACTAAACCTCAGATCTTTCCCTTAATAGATAAACCCAACTAACCTATGTGTGATCATCAATAAAAATAGCAAACCATTTTTTTCCAAACAAAGTTGGTGTCCTAGATTGTCCCCAAACATTGCTATGAATCATCAAGAGAGATTTTTATGTTTGGTAAGGCCTATATGGAAAAGAAGAGCGATGATGCTTAGCTAATTTGCAAAACTCACATTGAAAAGAAGGTAAATATTTATTAAAAAATAAAGTTGGAATCAAATGTTTATATGAAAAAAATAAAATAAAAAATAAGAACACACAGATTTACGTGGAAACCCTTTCGGGAAAAAATCACGGGCAAAGGAGAAGAAAATTTACTATGTCGAATTCGAATTAATTACAAGAGGAATAGACTATGTCTATTTATATAGGCTTGTAAAGCCATATTCTAGTAAGACTAAAACACCTTATTCTAATCAATATCAAATAGATAGAATTTAATAAGGTTTAAAAAATTTTATTCTAAAATAAAATAAAAGAAGTGTAATTTTATATGGATTTTTTTTACCACTGTATTTTATTTAAATAAGGATTCGGGTCATTTAATTCTAACAATCTCCACCTTGACACGAATTCTCAATGAAAAAGTTCTTCATCGCGAACTCTCAATGAATAAGTTCTCCACCTCTTCCATAAAACCCCTTAAGGGTTTAACTTCAATAATGAACACCAACCAAGTCTAAGCAATGCTCAAACTTGGTTATAGGAAGTGACTTAGTCATCATATATGCAGGATTTTCACGAGTACTAATTTTGCTCACAATAATATCACCACGAGCAATAATATCACGAACAAAACGATACCGCACATCAATGTGTTTTGTTCTCTCATGAAACATTTGATCTTTTGTAAGAAAAATGGCACTCTGACTGTCACAAAATACTGTGCTGATTTGAAGGTCTTCATTGAGTTCACTAAAGAGCCCCCTTCAACCAAATAGCTTCTTTACAAGCCTTAGTAATCGCCATGTACTTAGCTTCAGTGGTAGACAAAGTGATTGTAGTTTGCAAAGTGTCTTTCCAACTAATTGTACAACCTCCGATTGTAAAGACATAACTTGTGAGAGATCTTCTTTTATCAAGGTCTTCAGCAAAATCAGCATCAACATACCCAATGACTTTATTTCTAGTTCTTCCAAACTGTAAGCAAACATTAGTAGTACCTCGTAAGTATTTTAAAATCCACTGAATTGCTTTCCAATGTTCTTTACCGGGATTCGACATATATCTGCTAACTACACTAACTGCATATGATAAATCTGGACATGAACAAACCATAACATACATAAGAGATCCCACTGCACTAGAGTATGGAATATATGACATGTACTCAATCTCATCATCTGATTGTGGAGACAAAGCCGATGAAATTCTGAAATAGGCTGCTAAAGGAGTATTAACAGGCTGAGCACTCTACATATTGAACCTGCAAAGAACTTTCTCAATGTACCCCTTCTGGCTTAGGTACAATTTGCTTGTTTTTCTATCTCTGAGAATCTTCATACCATGTATTTTTTTTACCGGTCTTAAATCTTTCATCTCAAATTCTTCACTTAGTTGGGCTTTAACATTTTTTATATCTCCTTTATCTTTTGTTGCTATCAAAATGTTATCAACATAAAAAAGTAGAAACACAAAAGAACCATTACTATTTTTCTTAAAGTAAACACAACTGTCAAAAATATTTCTTTTAAAATCATGAGAAGTCATAAAGGAATCAAACCTCTTATACTACTGTCTTGGTGACTGTTTCAAACCGTAAAAGGACATTTTCAGCAAGCAAACATAATCCTTTTTTTTAGAATGTAAAACCCTCTAGTTGTTGCATGTAAATATCTTCTTCAAGCTCTCCATGCAAAAATGCAGTTTTTACATCTAACTGCTCAAGCTTCAAATCATGCATGGCTACAATATTAAGTAAAGCTCGAATCGAACTATGCTTTACAACTGGGGAGAATACATTTGTGAAGTCCACTCTTAGAATTTGACTGTAAGCCTTTGTAACAAGCCTTACTTTATATTTGGGTTCTTCAACTCCTAGAGTCCCTTCTTTCTTTTTAAATACCCATTTACAACGAACAGTCTTCTTACCTTTAGGAAGTTTCACAAGATTCCATGTTTTGTTTTTATGAAGTGATTCCATCTCCTCTTGCATAGTAAACATCCATTTTTTTGAGTCTTCACAACTAATCGCCTCAGAATAATTAGGTGGTTCTTGATTCGCATCTATATCTTCAACTACATTTAAAACATAAGCAACTAGATCATCCTCGGCATACTTCTTTGGAGGTTTAATTTCTCTTCTAGATCTGTTTTTGATGATAGAGTATTGCAGTGAAGAAACAACTCTATTTTCAATTTTTGTACTGGATTGAGGATTCGATTTTGTATTAATCTGATGCTCCCCCTGCTTTTGATTTTCTTTATTGGAAGAGTCTTTAAGAGATAAGTTAGATAGCATAGTAGTTTCATCAAAAACATCTCTGCTAATCATAACTTTTCTATTTTCAAGACACCATAACTTATACCTTTTTACACCTGCTTTATAACCAAGAAAAACAAATTTGATGGATCTCGGTTCCAATTTTCCATTATCAACATGAGCATACGTAGGACATTCAAAGATCTTTAAATTAGAATAATTAGCAGGATTACCAGACTATACCTCTTGTGAAGTCTTTTTCTTAATGGAAACAGATGGAGATCGATTGATCAAAAAACATGCAGTAGAGGCTGCTTCTGCCCAAAACGACTTTGGTAAGTTGGCATTTGAAAACATAAATCGAACCTTCTCCATAATCGTTCTGTTTATTCATTCTGTAACGCCATTTTGCTGTGGAGTATGGCGAACTGTCAAGCGTCTCACGATCCCTTCTGACTTGCATAATCTATTAAACTCATCAGAACAGAACTCTAAGTCATTGTCTGTGCGAAGGTATTTTATTTATTTTTCCATCTATTTTTCAATCATAATTTTTCAAGACTTAAATGCGAAAAACACATCGCTTTTCTGTTTCAGGAAGAACGCCCAAAATTTTCTGAAAAAATCATCAGTAAATATTAGCATATAATTAACTCTACCTCTCGAAGGCACTCTAGATGGCCCCCACAGATCAGATCAGAATGAATATACTCTAATATTTCCTTCGTGTTATGGATTCCTCTGGTGAATCGAACTCTCTTTTGCTTCCCAAAAACACAGTACTCACAAAAATTCAGTTTGCGAATTTCTTACCCATTAAGAAGTCTTCTTTTGCTCAATTCTGCCATGTCATTCTCACTCATATGCCCTAGGCGCATATGCCAAAGTTTAGTAATATCATCTGACAAGGAAGAGGAAGCGACAGCTGCATCTGCATCACCAGTAGTAGTAGAATCCTGTAAAACATATAACTTGACAGTTTTTTTTTGCCCTTTCATCACAATAAGGGAACATTTGGAAATATTTAAAACCCCACTTTCAGCTGTGTATCTGTACCTTTTTGAATCAAGAGTACTAAATGAAATTAAATTTCTCTTCAATTCTGAAACATGTCGCACGTCACTAGGTGTTCTGACAACTCCATCAAACATCTTAACTTTAATTGTTCCAACACCTGTGATTTTACACGAAGCATTATTTCACATCAAAACAACACCTTCAGACACTGTTTCGTAAGTTGTAAACCAATCCCGATTGGGATTCATGTGAAAGGTGCAACTTGAATCAAGTATCTACTCGCTCATTTTAGAATTGTTGACTGAAGTGATTAGAAGTTCACCATCACTGTAGTCTTCTACAACATTAGTTTCACCGGAATCTTCTGGTTGTTTTCCCTTTTGATTCGCAGCCCCCTTTTAATCTTGATCTGTAGCTTAAAGCACTCAGATTTAAGTGCCCTTTTTTCTTGCAGAAGTTGCAAGTTTTACCTCTATTTAAAGACTTTGATCTACCATTAGATTTACCGCGAGGATTTCGTTCATGTGTCCTTCCACGATCATCCGTTCATGATCTTCCCTTAGAGTTTAATAGTTTTTATTCCGGCATTGCCGAGAATGAACCATCTGCAATTCAAAATTTTTTATTTCCTGCATAATGTGCGTAAGTTAAAGGAATTGAGAACAACTTTTCATATGATCAGATGCACTTGAACTGATTATCTAATAGCAATCGGGCTTATACTCACTGAGGAAAACTGAAGCAACGTTACTTGCTTGAGCAAAAGAGCTAAAGGGAGTTGGTTGGTTTGGAGGATTCACAACTCGAAATTGTGGAGTTTGGAAAAGTCTATATAGGAGTTCTAACTAATCCTTCGTAAAGGGAGGCATCTCCCGAGTAGATTGTTGCTCCTATTTTGCCCCTGCCTTTTGGAGGGCTTGGATGTCAGTACTTGGAGCAGATCTGTTTTTAGCATTTTCCTTAAATTTGGTGGTTTTCCATGAATATTTCATCAAGTTTCACGTGTATGCCACGGTTTTTAATAATGGTCACACCATGGCATTTTTTCCCTATCATATTTAGAGTCATTTCTCACTATAGCTAGTGCAGAATTTTGATCAAGATCATGTTTTAATGCGACTTTTCTCCTAGATTCTTGTCTTCTAATTTCAGATAAGGCTTTTCTAATAAATAGTAACAGTTTTTTTTCCAAGGATCCTGGCTCTCACTTCATTAAATTCTTGATTTAACCTTGCTAAGAACTTATAGACTATCATTTTCTTCTTTATTCATGAACTTTACACTATCGGATGACTAGTCCCATTTATCATTATAATAATGATCCAATTTTTGCAATAGTGACACAACGTCGTTGCATTACTTCGCTATCTCCTTGTCTAGCCTTCAATAGCTTGGTATTTAATCCAAATATTTGAGATAAAATTTGAACATCTAAATAGGTTTCTCACAGCCTCCCATGGAGTTAATTAGCCAAGCAATGATCATAGAACTCTTAGATTATCATACACCTAGCCGTTTGTCATCTTCCAGTTTCTTCATATCTTTGGTCAGATAGCTTCCCCCTTCCTTCAATGGCCAACTTCATGGTTCGTGCCCATTCTAGGTCGCTTGTTCCATCAAGCTTATGAAGGGTCAGCTGCGATAATTGATGAAATGAATCTCCTTTCTGACTCATGGTGCTCTCTTTTGTTGCCGCTAGTCTACTACTTTTAGAAACAATCGATTCAACCATAAACAGCGGGAAATTTTCTTCCTGCTTTAATCGCACGAAGAATCGAGTGGAAAAGAAATTTGTTATTAATAAAACAACAATATATTACTTCATAGTATTTATTAAAAATATAATTAAACACTGATGATTAGTCTCATGCGACATTGATTAATGATAACATGACACCTTATCATTAAATAAAACAAAAAAAAGTTAGGAACTTATAAATAAATATTAATAACTTTATAATAATTAATTATAAATAAATGTTAAAACCTTATATTCTAAACCAAAGACCTTAAGACACTAAACTCAAGATTCTAAATCTATTCTATTTATAATAGTTACAATTAACATATAGTTATGTTTAAATAAAATTATTAGTATTTATTTATAAATCTTCTATATTTTTTTATTTAATTTAATTATTTAATGTAATGTTATTAATTTAATGATGATGCATGAAATATACAGCTATGATGCATCAAATATTATAATAAAACCAAAATTAGCAAACAGTTCGGATCTATAAAAGCAAAATATTTCTTTTTTCCTATTTCTACTTATATCTTTCTACTCTTTGCTTTGCTTTACAAATTTAGAACTAAATCAAAAAAAAAATTATTTTCAAGGAGGGGCATAAATAATAATTTTAACATGTAATATAAATTTTAAAAGATGTAAAATACAGTTACTAAGATGTTTGATAAATTAAAAAAAAAAAGTTGAGTGCTAAATTTTACAAGTATTGAATTGATATTAGAAAGTTGTTTAGTGTATTAAGAAAATTAAGTATTGAATGTAATTATGTTGTTTGATAAATTAAAGCTAATTTTAAAAAAATATTTCTCTTAACTTTAATCTTATTAATATGATATATAATTTTTATTTTGGATAATTTTGGATAAAAGTTAAAATATAATAACTTAGATATCTAACTTTTTAACAAAAAAAGGGGAGATAATTTATTTTAAATAAAAATAACTTAAACATTTTCACAATTCTTAGTGATAAAAATTAGTAGGTTTATCAAACATATTAAAAAATTAATTTTGAAAATTTTCATTTTCAGTGGCTAGTTATTTTGGTTAAAGGTGACAAGTTGGAATCCAAAATTGTTGAATGGATTTGATATCCTTGAAAACTATGTTCAAATGGTTATATCTGAATTTAAAATTATCCCAACTTGGAGTAGTCTAAACCCATGTTATTGGTTGAAAAAAATAAAAAGAGTTGCATATTTGAACATTATTTATCTGTTTGAGAAGCCGTTGTCTTTGTTTCCATATCATTTTGAAGATGGTTATGAATCAAACATCTTTTTAGGCAAAACGTCGGTGTTGTGCAGGCTCGATTTTTTGCCCCGGAGACAGCTAAAGCACTTGTAGATCGCTATTCAAGACAATGAAAGTTCATGTGACAGTCTTACTTATGATATGATGGAGTTTTTGGTTTAAAGATTTTTCTTTTTTTCCACTTTCAATCGTAGGACCGACATGTTTCATTCTCTTATATCCACATCAACATTTCATAGGCAAACAATGTAGGATAGGTGACAGCCACATTCATAGCAAATAGTTTGTACACATAGCTTTCTTCTAGCTAATTTAGAATGACTTAGCACTCCTAAAAGAAGTTATGTGTTGCCCAGCGCTTTCAAGTAGCTGTTGTATGTTGGAAAAACCGGAAATCATAAGCAGTGAAATTTTCACAAAACCGAACCAAATCACATACTAATTCATCTCTGTGAAGAGAAGGAGGATATTAAAAGTCGGTGGACGTATAGCTTTTATTGTAATCTATATTATAATAGTTTGTATTAATATTTTAAGTTATAGTTATATATTATAGTATTCTTTTATGTATTACTAATATACTAATTTAGTATATAAGGTTAGGTTAAGTAATCGGTTTTGATTTTGGTAATAGTTATATAATATAATATTATATTACCATAAAAGTTTAATTTTATAGATTTTAATAATTATTAATTTTATATATTTATTATACATATATAAATAAAACTAAAAATATTTTATTTTAAATTAATGTTTTAAAAAGTTTACTTCACTTTATAATTTAACATAAAAAAGTATTAATTATTTTTTCTATTAATAAAATTTCAATATAAATATGTAATGCTTACAAATACATTTTCAAGAAAAATAAATAATTATCATTTATTTATATTAATTTTGTCTATTATGATTGTTTAGTTATAAAGTCCGGTTTTTTTGGGCTTTGAGTCGGATTTATTTTGGGCTTGGGTTTTCTTGAGCTTGGGTTTCTCAAGCTCAAGTTTTTTCGAACTCGAATTTTCTCGAACTTGAATCTGTTATTGGCTCTAGTTTTCTTGAACTTGAATCGTTATGAACTCGACCCGACATTGATAGACTTTCAAGCTCGGGCTTTTTTTTCCAGCTTTAAGAACAATTCCACCAAAATACTAAACTCACATGCCACCTAGGGTTAGGGGTGTCAATGAACAGAACCTTCGATGAACTGTTCGTGAATCGTTCGTATAACGTTCGTTTATTAAGCTAAATAAACGAGTATAAACAAAATTTTTATGCTTGTTTAATAAACGAACACGAACAGAGGTGTATTTGGTTCATTTATGTTCATGAACAAGCTCGTTTAAAAGTTCATTTATTGACTCGTTTATCGATTCGTTTATGACTCGCTTATTTATTAATAATATTTTCTTATAAAAATTCCCTTAGTATATATTAATAAAATTATCTTAAAACTTGTTTATTATTCCATTAGTATATATTAATAAAATATCTTAGTTTGTATTTTTTTCATTTATAATATGATTATTAATATTTGTATTTGACTATTTTATATCTCAACAATATATGTGTGTATGTATGTATTTATTTATTGTTTGTTTGTTTATTATTTATTAACATGTTCGTTTAATGTTCATGAACATATTTGATTAAGTTCAATAGACAAAGAGTAAAGAACAAAGAAAATATGGGAAGCAATAGAAAGCGTATTTTATTGATTAATCGAAATATTGATAAAGCTTCTCCAAAATCTTAATTTATAGACATAAGAAGTATAAATGAAGTAGAGATTTACTTCTAATGACTATTAGAATTTAAAGTGGATCAAAACTTATCTTGATCTTGATAGACACTTACTTAATAAGATATTCATAACACTCCTCTTGGATGCCTATTGGTAGATAATATGTCTCGTTAAAACTTTATTAAGATAAAAACTCTATGGGAAAAAAATCCTAATGAAGGAAAAAGAGTACACATATCTATAATACGCATAATATGTTGTCTCATTCAAAACCTTACTAGAAAAATCCAATAGGACAAACCTCAGTTAACGGAAAAAGAGTACAGTACGTATGTACTCTCTCTCATGAAAATATCACATACTTTCTCATATTCTATGTATTCAATCATGAATACTAGTTTTTCAAATGACTATTTAAATGTATTTACTAAGCATTTATATCGCCATTCTACTGAAAATCATGAGTGAGGGAAAATTTGGGGGAAATATATTTTGATTTCTTCAGGAGATTCAACAATAATTATAGTAAACTTTAATCATGAGTCTTCTATAGAAACACAAATAGGTATTTTGGATTATTTTATAATCTTCCTTCAACTACCATTTACTACATATGTTCAAATTATTTCAATTAATATAAATGAACAATTTCTCGAGAATTTCAATATGCTTCTAGCATACTAAATCCCCAAGGATTTTAATATGCACTTTACAATATAGTGGTTCATAAAAGGTTGTAACAACAACCATTAGACTCAAGTTAAATATTTTATGAATTGTCAAAATAATATATCTAAAAGTTATTATATCTACCACAAAAGAATATTATATCTTTTCATAATTAATGCCAGGAATTAGCAAAAATTTTCATATTTTATTTTGCTTTTGCAAAACTATTTCATTTGCACTCTCATTGTCTTTATACCTTTAGATATTTAGATTATTGGTCCAAAAACTCTACGAATTTAATTGTACTTGAGTTGTATCTTTCTGTTTTGATCAATGTCATATATATATATTTCTCAATAGATTTATTCAAGATCCTCCTTTATTTCATTATTTCAATAATAATATTGCATGCAAAATCATTGTCGACCACTTTTATTATTCGGTTCCACATTTTTTTGAATTGACATAACTTATCGAGATCTCTTATTTTTATTATTTTAAAATTCAGTTTCAAGTACCTGAATCTCTTCTGGAATTTTACTTATTAGTTACGTCTTGAGTTTATTCTTGAGCATCCGCCTCCACTATATGACTATCTAGAAGAGTTTTCATCATTGAAACCGATTAATCTTTTATTTATTCTAATTGATTGTCTTACTGGGACTTTGATTCAAATTAAAATATTACCTTGGTTATTCTCATTAAATTTGTAAATACATCTAATAAAGTTATCCTTATTGAACTTCTGGTTCAAATTACTATCCCCTTAATTCATTACAAGTTATTATTTCTCTCCCCTAATGTCGGGAAAACTACCAAATCAAAATTGTGATCACAAATCATGTTATAATTGAATCTCCAATACATTCAAAACATCTAATAATACAAAGAGACTTTAATTGATATATATTCCCAATTTTATTTGAGGATTCACTCATCTTTGTGCATTGTGGTGGAGCAATTGGAACATATACGCATAAACAAAAATTTCAAGATGAGAAATATTTAACACTTGATCAAAAATCAATTGTAATGGGGAGTATTTATAACTTATTGGCTTGATACGTACAACACATAAATCAACATAATCTCATGTTGAAATAGGAAGTTAGTTCTCATAAGTAATGATTTAGACATTAATTAGAGGCGTTCAATCAATAATTTCTCTAAACCATTACGTGCATAAATAATAAACCTTTACAAAAGTTAAAAGTTTTTCAAACTCAATCAATAAAAAATTGAGATATAGACTCATCAGTATTAGCAAGATGAATTGTCTTAATTGTATGATCTGAAATTAATTATTTAAACAGGCAATCTTGCAAACGACAAGTTACAAGTTGATAACACATACGTGATTATTTTGTAGATGTATCTATCAAAATCATATAATGTCAAAATCATCCACATGTTGGATGACTGAGTCCATATTTATTTCAAAAATGTAAGACATTAAATCTCAACTTTAGCTAGTGGGTTTCTAACAATCAATTTCCATTGAGAACAAGTAACAAATGAGAATTTTTTAAATTAAAGAATCTTCTGGTTTTTTAATGAAAGTCTATATGATCCATGACGGTTTAACTGGTCACACCAAGTAGTAAATGCATTTGTATTAGTAAACTTCTGGTTTATTTTAACATGTATTTCAATTGTACTAAATTGATAATTTTACTATTAGTCATTTTACTTTGTATCCACATATAAGTACTATTGTAATATTTACTGTTGAAAATGTCTAAATCAATGCGAAGCCTATAATGCTACTAAGTCAATACATATAATTTCTAAATAATTATATGCAATATTCGCTTCAGAAAATATACCAAAATCTTCAAATGCAGGGCATTGGGTCTCGCTTCAGATGCGAGAAGTCCCAAATTCGATTCAAAATACTTTTTACTCTTTTAACAAGAGTTTTGCATAATTAGTTAACTATCAAGAATAACTGCCTAGGTCATGTATAGAAACAAGCCTATATTAAATATATCAATAAACGTCACATCTCAAACATAAAATTATGACATAATGAAAAAACTAGTTATTTTTTTCTTAATCATTATTACAAATATGCATGAAATTTAATTCAAAATCCAACCATTGAAGCTCATAGAATTTTTCATTTACAATTGTTCATGTCATTTCTCTAAATAATTAACAAATGGGATAATATAAAACGTAAGAATATTAGCTTTAACAATTCTTTGAACTATATAAAATCCAAATAACCATAAAATTCATTGGTTTGTTAACATAAATTTGTATGCTAGATGTAACACATGTAATCAAAACTTAAAAAGAAGGCCATCTTAAAATATTTAGATCATATATAAACTTGATTTAATATTTAAAGATGTACATTTTTTTTTCTGTTCTACGTTGAATCTTGACGATAAGAAGTAAGCAAATTAAATTTCAGTAGTAGACGTTGAATCTAATCAAAAGCTATTAATAACAAACTTTAAGACTAGATCTTATTTTTCAAGTGTGTAATATATACATAACCAATGACTCTTCATAAATAAATTATCTCTCTTAAAAAGTTCTTGGAAATTCTTGTTCTTTTCTTGCTTTTTTTCATTTTTCCACTTCTGGTGGTGAGAAAATTTATTACGACAATTCCCCATGACTATTATTATAGTCTAATTTACTCCATCCACGTTAAAGATTATGCCTTTCGAAATTAGTATATATCGTTACATTCTCTTCAGGGAATGGTTAGGTTTCGCGGTTAAAATTTTTTGTTCAATCATAAGTAAATTTTTTTCATGATATTGCTATCATAAAAGAACATTTGAATCATGAGAAGTTGAATAAGTTCTCTCTTGAAAGGCTCTCATTAGTAATATTTTTTTATGTAATTTTAATTGAGAACTTATTCTGAATACTGTAAAGTTATACTCACAGTTTTAAAAAATTTGCAACTTCAGGTGCATCCAACCATAACGAGCTTTAGATAGAATTACCATATTCTATTGTTCATAAGTAGATTTTTCAGAGTCAAATATTTTGCTTTTAACCCCTTAATGGGGATGATAACAAAAGAAGATCACAAATATAGTCACGATCAATTCAATTTATAAC
Organism: Gossypium hirsutum; assembly: GCF_007990345.1. Lineage (NCBI taxonomy): Eukaryota > Viridiplantae > Streptophyta > Magnoliopsida > Malvales > Malvaceae > Gossypium > Gossypium hirsutum. The sequence continues at coordinate 71,488,766 of NC_053429.1, read as the reverse complement.
AAGAGTAATAAATATAAATCAATAACGCAATCCTCTTTTGATTCATATGAAATATAATTTTTTCTCATTTACAATCCAATATAATATTCATTATAATGAATATATTATAAAACTAATGCATTAACCATAATAAATTGTGCTTTTTGGATATTGATATATTAGCTCTTCTAGAGCTTTCAACTAATTTTGTACTATCAAATATTGAAATAATATTTGTTTGTTTTAGTACCAAATAAGATAAATATTTTCTATCTGTAATGATAGAATTCATTACTACATTATCATATCCTTCCTTAAAGAATATTAAAAAAAAATATTTGGGCATACGCCACATATGTGGTCAATAATATTTCATATCACATTGATAACATATGTTAATTTTACCCATTAAAGAGTTATATTGAGAACTTTCATTGTTCTCTTATTTATTACTATGTTCCCACTTTTAGTGGTCCATTATTATATCTTTTATTTTCTTTATATTTGCATTTACTTCAGGGATTGCAACAAATCTGGTAGGATAGACTTCTAAATGCCTCTATTGATTCATTATTTAATAATCACTATCACAAAACATGCGTAGATTTCAAATCAAAATCTATCTATTCATGTTGTCATGATTAGTCTCCAATTATAATAAAAATTATATAATAAATAAATCATAGTAAAATATACCTGAGATTCTTTAATATCATTGTTATCACCCTGGCGATTATCACGAGCATTATTACAAGTAGTAAAACAACTTTATTTTCGTAATAACATCTAATAGTATAAAAAATCATTTAATAAATAAAATTAAAATTTTCGTGTACGATGCTTAAAAGTTATCCGATAAACATTGTATCAAATTTATATGTTATAAAATCTTATGATGCTCTAATCAAATATTTATAAATTTAATTTAAAAGATATAATACAATAATTTCAAGCATTTTAATAAAAATAATTTAATCATAAAAAATTTTAATCATTCAAATATCATACATACTATAATTTAATAAAAGAATCTTAGTTTAAAAGAAACCTTAAAGTAATAATATTTTTCATAAAATAATTTTACCAAAAATCATTCAACAAAGGATAAAAAAACATACCACGTAAGGATTATATAAATTTCTTTTCATAATGATTACCCATAATGCGTAGACTTTAATTGAATATTGAAATAATAGTAGCTATAGAAGGCAATTGAGAACAGCTTGAGTAGTAAATTTGAGTGACAAACTATTGCATTGGTTGTTGCTTGAAAGGGTTAAGGCTTGGTGAAATGGAAAATTTTTTGTGACTTATTGAGAAAAACAATTAAAAGAGAATCATGCTTATAACGTGTTATAAAATAAATAGGTAAAGAGTAAAGAACAAAGAAAATATGGAAAGCAATACAGAGCGTATTTTATTGATCAATCGGATTATTTACAAAGCTTCTCCAAAGTTTCTATTTATAGACATAGGAAGTATAAATGAAGTAGAGATCTACTTCTAATGACTATTAGAATTTGAAGTACATCAAAACTTATCTTGATCTTGATGGGCATCCACTTAATAAGATATTCATAACAAAAATTCTTTTATTGTTCCATTAGTATATATTAATAAAACTATCTTGGTTTGTATTTTTTTCATTTATAATATAATTATTAAATTTATATTTGACTATTTTATACTATTATTTATAATATTAATAAAACTCGTTTATTGTTCCATTAGTATTTTTTTATTTTTTTATTTTTTATTAGTATATATTAATATTTATAATATAAAATAATGTATGTATGTATGTATGCATGTATGTATTTATTGTTTGTTTATTATTTATTAACATTGTTCGTGAATCTGTTCAATTATATATTCATGTTCATGTTCGTTTAATGTTCGTGAACATGTTCGATTAAGTTCAATGAACATATTCGTGAACATTAAACAAATGAACATAAATAACATAAATTTAAATAAACGAACATAAACAAAAATTTGAAATTTTTAATGAACACAAACTGAACATGAACAAGCTTAAAAATAAACAAACAAACATAATTTTAAATAAACGAAAATGAACAAAAATTTGAAATTCTTAACGAACACAAACTGAACATGAACAAGCTTAAAAATAAGCAAACGAACATGAACAGAGGTTTGTTCGTTTAAGCAAGATTCATTTACAACCCTACCTAGGATAGAATCATTGGAGCCAACTTACTGTATTCTAACTAGTGTTATTGAATCAAAATTTAATTTTAATATGTTAAATTAAATAATTTACGCAACTCCAATTTTAAATCAAATAAAATCATCATAAGTTTAGTGAAATAAAACTCAATATATAATTTTATTATTCAATTTGTGCTTCTCAAGTTCGAAAATGGTTTAAGTAAAATCATCACTTAATTTAAAATCACTTAGAATTAAATTATAAGTGTTGAGTGTAGTGATAAAGTAAATTGTATTCCCAATTAGAGAATATAGATACGAACCTTGAAAATGATATTATTCGGAGGGACAATTATAAATCTCAAACATGGATCATAAAATACATAAGGAAGGAACTAATAAATGACTTTGGATTAATTATTTAATTTAAAATAAATATTTACTAATATAAATAATTTTTTGAAATAATTAAATAAGCATAGTTCATATTCAATCATTAATTCACGAAATCATCCTCTACTCTAATAAAGAGTGTCAAATATTCCACTTCTAATTCAACTACTTGTTCGTATCGGATGTAATGCATTGAAGAGTTATGTATTGAGATAATTGGAAATCAATTGGACATAATTTTGGCTCTAATAATTTATGTGATTAAGCTGGGAGCAAGTGTATTATATTAATTACATAGTTAATAATGTCGGAGTCATACTACTAAAACCAAATTGAACTTCCAATTTTTACTCTTAAAGTTTTATTTGTTTATCTAATTTCATCGTTTTATTTTAAAGATTTATTATACTTCCATGAAAATCATCATCCATCTAGTAAGTGGTCAAATTTTTTGTGGCAATGTTTCATTTTCATTAATCCTATAATTCTTTTATTGGATTACATTTTAGTAAAACAATTAACGGAATGAAAGATTATTTAACACATAATTAGGTATATTATATTACTTTATTTGGTCAATTTGGATGGAATGAAATATGTTAGAATTAAGTGACCCAAATTTTTATTTAAATAAAATACGATGAAAAATAAAATAAAAGTAAAATCTATATAGAACTAGACTTCTTTTATTTTATTTTAGAATAAGGTTTTTTAAACCTTATTAAACTTCATCTATTTTATATTGATTAGGATAAGGTGTTTCAATCCTACTAGAATATGGCTTTACAAGCCTATAAATAGACATAGTCTATTCCTCTTGTATCGATTCAATTTTTCGACATAGTGAATTTTCTTCTTCTCTGCCCGTGATTTTTTCCCGAAAGAGTTTTTACGTAAAATTTGTGTATTTTTTATTTTATTTTATTTTATTTTATTTTATTTTTCTCAAATTGGTATCAGAGCTTCCGGGTTATTCATCTCGATCACGGTAATGACGTCTTTAAAGTATGAAATTCCGCTGTTGGATTGCAACACCAGATTTGCGTTGTGTCAAATTAAGATGCAAGCAGTTCTTGCACAAATGGATCTGGAGGATGCCTGTTAGGGATAGATAAGATACCTTCGACATTAACAGATGAAGAAAAGAAGCGTAAGGATCGAAAGGCATTAACACAATTACATCTGCAGTTGTCCAACGAAATTTTGCAGGATGTGATGAAAGAGAAGACTGCCGCTGCATTATGGAAGAGGCTAGAATAAATATGTATGTCGAAAACTCTAACAAGCAAGTTGCATATGAAGCAGCGTCTTTATGCTCATCGTTTAGAGGAAGGTGCGTCTGTACACGAACACTTAACAGTGTTGAAAGAAATTCTCTCAAACTTGGAGGCCATGGAGGTTCAGTATGATAAGGAAGATCTAGGGTTGATTCTACTGTGTTCGTTGCCCCCGTCTTATTCAACCTTTAGAGACACGATTTTATATAGCTGCGAGTCTCTCACAGTTGATGAGGTTTATGATTCTTTAACCTCGTACATAAGATGAAGTATCTTGTGGTTAAACCCGACTCTCAGGGAGAGGGTCTCATTGTTCGTGGGAGACAAGATCGGAATGCTAATGATGATCGTGGTAGGATACAGGAACAGAATCCTCGTGGTAAATCTAAAGGTAGATCGAAGTCTTCAAACAGAGGTAAAACTTGTAACTTCTGCAAGAAGAAAGGGCACATTAAATCTGAGTGCTATAAGCTACAGAATAAGATTAAAAGGGAGGCTGCGAATCAAAAGGGAAAATAACCAGAAAATTCCGGTGAAGCTGATGTTGTAGAAGATTACAGCGATGGTGAACTTCTAGTTGCTTCGATCAATGATTCTAAAGTAAGCGAGGAATGGATACTTGATTCAGATTGCACCTTCTACATGAGTCCCAATCGGGATTGGTTTACAACTTACGAAACAGTATCTGAAGGTGTTGTTTTGATGGGAAATAATGCTTCGTGTAAAATCGCAGATGTTGGAACAGTTAAAGTTAAGATGTTTGATGGAGTTGTCAGAACACTTAGTGAGGTACGACATGTTCCAGAATTGAAGAGAAATTTAATTTTGTTGAGTACTCTTGATTCAAAAGGGTACAGATATACAGTTGAAAGTGAGATTTTAAAGATTTCCAAAGGTTCCCTTGTTATGATGAAAGGGCAAAGAAAAACTTCCAAGTTATATGTTTTGCAGGGTTCTACTGTTACTGGTGATGCAGCTGTTGCTTCCTCTTCATTGTCAGATGATGATATTACTAAACTTTGGCATATGCGCCTAGGGCATATGAGTGAGAATGGCATGGTAGAATTGAGTAAAAGAGGACTTCTTGATGGGCAAGGAATTTGCAAACTAAATTTCTGTGAGCACTGTGTTTTTGGGAAGCAAAAGAGAGTTCGATTCACTAGAGGAATCCATAACACGAAGGGAATATTGGAGTATATTCATTCTGATCTGTGGGGGCCATCCAGAGTGCCTTCGAGAGGTGAAGCTAATTATATGCTAACCTTTATTGATGATTTTTCTAGAAAAGTTTGGGTGTTCTTCCTGAAGCAGAAAAGCGATGTGTTTTTCGTATTTAAGTCTTGGAAAATTATGATTGAAAAACAGACGGGAAAACAGATAAAATACCTCCGTACAGACAATGGCTTAGAGTTTTGTTCTGATGAGTTTAATAGATTGTGCAAGTCAGAAGGGATCATGAGACACTTGACAGTTCGTCATACTCCACAGCAAAATGGCGTTGCAGAACGAATGAACAGAACGATCATGGAGAAAGTTCGATGTATGTTGTCAAATGCCAACTTATCGAAGTCATTTTGGGCAGAAGTAGCCTCTACTGCATGTTTTTTAATCAACCGATCTCCATCCGTTGCCATTGAGAAAAAGACTCCACAAGAGGTATCGTATGGTAATCCTGCTAATTATTCTGATTTAAAGATTTTTGGGTGTCCTACGTATGCTCATGTTGATAATGGAAAATTGGAACTGAGATCCATTAAATGTGTTTTTCTTGGTTATAAAGCTGGTGTAAAAGGGTATAAGTTATGGTGTCCTGAAAATAGAAAAGTTGTGATTAGCAAAGATGTTTTTTTTGATGAAACTACTATGCTACCTAACTTATCTCTTAAAGAATCTTCCAATAGAGAAAATTAAAAGCAGGTGGAGCATCAGATTAATACAGAGTCAACTCCTCAAGCCAGAACAAAAGTTGAGAATAGAGTTGCTTCTTCACCACAATACTCTATCGCCAAAAACAGAACTAGAAGAGAAATTAAACCTCCAAAGAAGTATGCCAAGGCTGATCTAGTCACTTATGCTTTAAATGTAACACCCCGTACCCGAGACCGTTGCCGGAGTCGGACACGAGGGGTTCACAGATTAAATTCACTTATTTTTTTTCAGTCCATTTAAAAATTTCCAGACAAGCTGGTTACTGCATCACTGTCGCCTTAAAAATCATATCTTGAGTTTCAAAACTCGAAAACCATTTTCGTAAATTTTTCCTAAAACTAGACTCATATATCCATCTACAATTTTTTTTCTAAAATTTTTGGTCGAGCCAATAAGTATAGTTTATTAGTTAAAGTCTCCCTTGTTACAGGGTGCGACTACACTGACCTTCATGCATTACGACTTGGATATCTACCTGTACAGGGCTTCAACACTGATGCCGTTTGTTTCTAATGAAACTAGACTCAAAAAGGAATCTATAAATATAAGGCATGACTTCTAATTATCTCTGGTTAATATATAATGAATTTCCAAAGTCAGATCAGGGGATCCAGAAACCGTTCTGGCCCTGTCTCACGAAAACTTTAACATCTCATAATATACTGTTCATATGAACGTTTCGCTACTTTCCTATGAAAATATATTCATCAAGGTTCGATTACATAATTTATTCACTATTTAACTCCATTCCTACTATTTTTAGTTATTTTTCACATCCACATCACTGCTGCTGCCAGCATCTATTTTTTTTAAGGTAAACTTTACCTATTTCATGATCCTCCATGGATCAACTAGAGTTTGTCATACATATACCAAAAGTGATCATGAATAACCATTCCCATGGCTAACCGTTACCAACATTTCCATACCTCTCGACGGACAACATACAAACCGATTATAATGCTATGATCAAAGTATATTTAAGCCATTTTCGCATGGCTATCCAAATTTACACAAAACCGAAGGGTTCATGACCAACAACAAAAGGGTAGTCCTATACATGCCATTTCAAAGTTCAACCAAAAGTATACCAAAAGGAGCTTTGATAGTGTGGGCGACTTCGACTTCAAAATCCTGAGTCCGATAGCTGAAGAACCAAAATCTATAAAACAGAGAATCAAAGAAACGGAGTAAGCATTAAATGCTTAGTAAGTTTTGAGCAAAGAATTTAAGCACATCAGAAGTATAGCATTCATATACTAAACGGATAATTCCATATATACATTTTCTCAAATCATTCCTACTTCACATTCCAACCCCTATATTCATACATAAGGG